>NC_049979.1:2419371-2575890 GCF_000003815.2 Branchiostoma floridae
GTTTGATGCCTTCCCTCCCAAAGTCCGCCTGTTGATTGTATTTTCTCGCTGTGAGTGGCAGGTGTACAGCCGACACGTTCACGGCGTTACGCCTCGTGCCAGAGCAATGAATGACAGATCGTGAGGCCAAACAGGAACAACAACGGACGGATGTGTTGCCACGAACGCCAGCTGGGAATGACCTCTGCCCGGGGGGATTTGTTATCGCGATTTTAAAACCCATTCTCCTCCGCACTTCACGTCGGTAGAAGGTTGTACAACTGTTTTCAGTACCCCATAGAAGCCACAAATAATACCCACGACTATTGTTTTTTTCGTTTTGTGTATAGTAGTTTGGTGTCTTTTATATCATACTTTTCGTTCCCCGATCCCCGGTCGGGCCCCGGTTTAGAAATGTGACGTAGGCCTTAGGCAGGTATACGATGGCAAGTATGTGTCTATGGGCCATTTAGCTCGAAACAAACAATTAATAACATGTTATGTGGCAGAAGCAGTGTTCTCTGTGTCGGTGTTGAAGTATGCTGGTGCTCGCAATTGGAGAATAGTTTGTGTATGACAATAACAGTGTGCTCATCTTTGTGTCGGTGTTGAGGTCCCACAGATTGTATTGAGAACGCAGAGGCAAAACTATCCTCAGTGCTACCCCCCCCCCCCCCCTCTGCTTGGAGAATAGTTTGTATATGAATCAGTGTCCTCACCTCCGTGTCCGTGTTGAGGTCCCACAGGTTGTTCAGGTCCCGGAGATACCCGTCCCTCTCCGCCTCGGCCCTCCGCAGCAGCTCGGTCAGGTGCCGCAGCTCGTCCGTCAGCGCGTCGCTCTGCTGCCGCAGGCGGGCGATCTCCCCGTCCTGGCGGTGCACCCGCTCCCTGGCCCCGCGCAGGTCCGCGTACAGCCCCCGGTACTCGCTCAGGCTCACCTTGTATGAAAAATACCTTTATTGTACGTTTCTGCTCTCACAGGATAAGTACAGGCCTTAATGATAAAGATCCTAGTAGTCTAAGTACAAGTACTAGTCCTCGTGCAGTAAGAGCGATCTATCTTACTACAGGTAAAAACAACAGTCAAAGAGACTGGATTGTGTATCTCTGTGTATCTCCAGTGCTAACATGAATGAATACAGCTTGGCATATGATGCAAATATCAAATCTAATACGTCTATATATTGATAAAACTGTCAAGTAAAAACCAGTCGGGCTAATGTCACATCTCACCTGGTACGCCAGGTCCGGGTCCGTCGGCGCCGGCTCGTTCCGCGGACAGTACACCACCTTGAAGGTCCCCTCCCGCCACAGGGTCGCCTGGAGTGCCGAGTAACTCTCGTCCTCTGCCATGGCGCTCTACTCTTGGCAGTCCTTCACAGTCGAGGACGACTGTCGGTGTCCAAAGTGCGTAGAAAGACATATACACCTGTGGAACGAGGTGTACTCCAGACACATAAACCTGCAAAACAGGTGTGTTGTAGCCACATACACCCGTGGGACCAGGTGTTGTACTGACACGTGCACCTGCAATTTAGACAGGTGTACTCCAACCACATGCACAATTACAACAGGTGGGCTACAGTCACATACACCTGTGGAACCAGGTGTGCTATTGGCACGTGTACAGGTGCACGACAGGTGTGCTACAGCCTCACACACCTGTGGAACCGGGTCTGGCAAGACGCTGCATTCTCGACGTCTGTCTGGGAGTCAGGACCATGAGCTCATCATGGTGAGCATCGTGCTGGGGAGTAGAACATCCAGTCTTCGTTTTCGGGAGACAAAGTCCTCATCGTCTATAACACTAGTAGTGCACCGGAAACACCGACGACGCTGGGCATAACACGCGTTTCAAACAGAGGTTCCAGAGACGCCTTGAAGCAAATTTCAGAAATCCCCTCACACGCGTCGTCGTACGACAGGTACACGACAACAATTTGATGCAATTCCTGGGATCGGAACAGTCGCGAATGCGTCGGGCAATGATTCAGTGACGTATGTGACCTAAAGGACTGTCGTAGACTCTCGTAGAAGGTCGCGTCTTAAAATCACACAACGTGTGACAAATAAAGCGCCTCAAGGAACGCGTCGCGCACGGTTAACCGGTTAGAATAGACGCAAGGAACTGTTAGGAACTTCTAGAAGCGCCGGAGTATAAAACGCGTCTTCTGTGAGCCCAGTCTTACGCAACCGTCCTGATACAAACCGCAACATCGCGTCACACAAAGGACAACTCGTCAAAAGTAACTATTTGTTTTCCGCATCACTAAGCGGTCCCGGGCGCGTTACCGGGTGTCGCCCCTGTTGGTTTTGGGCCCAGATTAGCCCGTAAAGCGCTCATTGTGCGCCGGTGACACATTAACGGAACGGGCGGGGAGTCGTCGGTGGGGGCGGCGGGGCTGAATAGAAATCCCCAGCTCGTGTGCTTCTCCTGGGATTAGGGATTAGCGTGGGGATCAGGGATTACCCGGGACAAAGCCGGACAAACATGACGTCCATGGGCGGCGCCGGCTTACCGGTACCCTCCCCTGAGGTTTCAACAACCCGTGACTTTGCCATGAGTGGAGACAGTGCAGATAGTGTGAGATGTAATAATATAGCCCTCGCTTTTGTACATCTGATCACCTGTGACTAGATTTTTAAAAAGGCCTTCCCCTGGGCAAGAACGAAAGAAGACAAATGTCCGTTCGTAGCTTTTGTTCGTCGTTTTATCAATGTCCTCGACGTTCGTTCGTCCGTCCCATAGCCTTTTAATCAGCCGTAGGGACAGCACAACATTGTTGTGCTGTATCAATAGGAATTTTAGTCCCCTGGCGGCGCCTATCTCCTCTCCGGGGCAGTCCTCGACGTGCCCTGCATTAAATATCCAAATGCCAATTGGGTGCGCTCAGAGTGAAAGGCGTCCACAACAACACAACAAACGCCCTGGATACAGAACACATATGACAACCTCGGTATAAAGGGCACGCTGCGTACAAGCCTTTAGATTTGCAGTGATCGGAATTTGATCCGTCCTAATTGCTGTTTCCATGGCGACAGAGCCCCCTATTATAGCATTATCGCTTTATGACCTCATTAGTCTCTCAACTGGCTGTATTGGCATTAAGTTAGTCCGACCGCTCTGTTATACTTCCGGCGCAGAGCAATGTATCCTCAACCCTCTGCACATCAAGAACAGCAGGGGCGAGCCGGTGTGCTTGGCTATAATCGCGAGCCCTAACACCACTTTATGGTTGTATACGTATGTCCCAAATATTCTGATATACGAAATTCTCTGTACACAAGGCTGTCATCTTATACACAAGGGTTTATCTCGATGGACCTGAAGTGCAAATTCAAATACATCATGACATGTGACAATCCCTGCATGGCAGATATAGGAAAATATATCAAAGAAGGTTTAAACATTAGAAATTCCTCCAATGATTGTAAAAGCCTCCAATAACTGTAAGAAATCTATCCCATACTACAACTTCTGTATTAGTTAGATAAGTTATAGAACTGTAGTTATGTAGATGCCATACTTTGTACCCCGTACAATTGTTGTGTAATAAAACTATATATATACTATCGGGTTGGTAGATCATAGGATATTTTAGTTTTATTTTCCACAACCAGTTAGTTGGTCTCACCTGCTGACGTTTCGATGCCTGTCGGACATCTTCCTCAGAGCTTCTGAGTGGACCGTCAGGATCGAGGTGAGAACAGTTGGTTGTGTAAAACATGACTCCAATATCCGTACTTAAGCTTGATTTTAATTACTATCTATTTATGTATTTATTACTCTCTGCGATGAAGGACAAGCAGTTCTTCTGGAGGACTAACTTCGTCTGCTCCACCTCACACGAGGATGAACGATGATGATGATGATGATTTATATGTTGTACCTTGGATATTGGTAATACCAAGGGCATTATATAAAGTATATTGCTATTCGTACAGTACTAATAGTTTTCGACGACTTGCAGAAAGCCCTTTGGTAATAAGTTGCAGTTATAAACATTTTTTTATTCACATATCCCTATGTGCGTTGACCATAATGTTTTAGTTTTTTTTTTATTCAAGAAAAAAGAAATAAGTGCATTGGTACAGATACAAAATAAACACAAATAACGTGCAAAAAACAATAAGCTACATAAATAAAAACAGAGACAGTCAGACCATGATAGCCATAATACATTCATTATTCAGGCAGATTCATATTCTTTTGAAAGTCTGTTCAAAGTTGGTGGTTCCTGTTTTGTCTGGTGTCTGTCATTTTGGCATGCATGACCTACCTGTACACAGGTATAGTGTAATGTGATTGCTATTGCCTTCGCCAAGAAGGTTTTTGGTATCGTCCGTATGTATGTATGTGTGAATGATTGTAGATAAACAGCATAACTCGAGAAGGCCTGGTTAAATTGTGTTGATATTTGGTATGTGAGCAAGTCTTGATGAGACCTTAAAATGATTAGATTTGTGGGAGGGGTGGTTAGGGGCTTGTTACGGTACTGCAGCGGAGGTTCCGGCTTTGAGGTCTCAAGTTCTGGACATGCTATATGGTCGTCATTTTCCAGTGGTTGATAGATTTTGGGGCAGATAGCAAGTGCCTCCTAGCAGCTTTTCGTAGAAATACAGGAGCCTGTTTACCTTCAAACTTTGAAAGAGAATAAGTCAAGCAAGGATTGACGGATCGTCATTTTTGGAGGGCAATGCTTGTATTGACATAGCCCTCACTTTTGTGACCACATGCTAGTAGAACAGAAAGCCCCATCCTTCCCAATAATTGATTATGAATAAAATGTAACATATTGACTTTGATCCTCCTTCTATTTTATTCAGCAGAACATAGGTATGGTATGATTCTTTCGTGATTCATTCCGCCATCCCTCCCTCTCGCTCCTGTAATTTTCTGCAAAATTCGGAGAAACCAAAAAATCAAAAAGTGAGTGCCGTTACTGAAAAGCTACCCTACCACTGACCGTGACACAAAATAAGCTAGCCAAAAAGATACCAAGAAATCATGCCGGTCATGACAATCCCCTTTTTTAGTTATTCTCTTTCAAAGTTTGAAACAAATCGGCTCCTGCAATTAAAAAAAACACGCTAGGGGGCTCATACCCGACCCTTCCTCCCTGGAGCTATCTACCACTCAAAAAACATAACCGCAGCATGTCCAGAAGACGATCTATCCAAACCGGAAGCTCTGCTGCAGTGCCAAAGAAGGTTCCTAGGATCGTTTTGAGGCCTTGTCAAGAACTATCTACATCCTAAACATCAAGACAATCCATCCAGACCTTCTCGAGATATCGTGGTCACAGACGGACAGAAAGACAGACACACAAACGTGCCGAAAACATAACCGTCTCGAACATTTCCCCATGATTATATGGGAAAAGTTGTTACAATTGTTGTTGTTTTTTCTAAGCTCAAATGGAAAATCAGGGTAACACAATGCGTAGAAGGCAACAGGGAGTAAACAACCTGCTCAATGTTAATATTCAAACTAGCAGAATCAGACAATTAATCTTACATCAAGTATATAGGTACACGCCTCACAGAGTAGTTTACCAAAGTTCAGATGCGTTCAGTGGTGTTCATTTCTAAATCCTACAAACTGTATCTTTCTGTAAATTTATTTTCAAATGTTTGGAAACAGTGGAAGACAATTGGTGTAACAATTCGCAACTAAAACATGACAATGCAGGTCTGTATAATTTAGAACAACAACCAAACCATGATTATTTATCAATATCAATGGTAATATTCAAATGTCCAGATTCTAGGAAATCAGCACCGTCCTATAAATAAGACTGATCTAAAATTGTTTGTCACACGGCATCGCGGATCAGCTGCTGGAACACGTATCGTACAGGCACAACAGCAACAAGGGCGCGGAAAGGGATTGCTATATTCCTGGCAAGAAGGTTCCAACTGACGATATTCTGACTTGACTGAAAGGTAAGCTTGGATCAACCGCAAAGGTAAGTGTACTATAGGCAGCTGAGATAAATTATCGGCCTTGCCATGTACTCCCCACAAGGAGGAGGATTTCTTCGTAGCCACAAACACTATTGTAAAAGCCGTATCAGCAGAACGTTTCAATCTACCCAATAGCACTATTCATCGAAGTAAGTTTGGTCACACTCTCTAACCATTTTGAAAGGAAAAAAAATCGACAAACAGTCAAATACACGGAAATTCACAGAGATCATAAAATATGCGTTTTCATAAGCTTCAATATGTATAACATTTAGGCAAGAATTTTTAAGAAATTGCTCGCTTGATTTTGTTATTTTGATTATGGTCTTCACTGACCTGAGTGTTGTCAGAACATTTTACCAAATTCTAAGTACAGTTATTTCATGCTAGATTTTGCAAAGACAAGTCGTACTGAAATTATGTATATTTTCAACGCACACCAAAACAACATCTTCTTCAAATGTCATCGTGGCAACATCACCATACGCTACCGCACGATAGTAATTCTCAAATATAAGTCATATGACATCGTTTTCGAATTTACATGTATTTGCCAACAGCCTGCTTTATCTACCCTATACTAGTATTTTCTGTACTACATCTTTATGTTTCACCTTTCTAGGAATTTTTTCCTGATTTTTTTTTCACGTCAGTGCTGTCACTTATTGGCCAGACTTTCAGGCAGTCTATCATTAATTCACATGTATGTTGTTCATTGCTGTACTTGGATTTACGTCAAACAAATAAATACGGCGGCAAAACATGCCCTAACAAGTTGCCACGCCAGACAATCAATGTGTGAACAGTTTAGGTTTAAAGATTATATTATGTTCATACTAATGACTTCGTGTTTCAGGCATATATTGTAGAATTTTGGCACCAAAACTGCAAATATTCTGAGATTTAAAATCTCATTGACATTTATGAAATTCAAATTGCTTTTTTGAAGCCATTTTTCAACATACTCTCTTCGTCTTCTCACATTGCAAGCGTTGGTTAAGCCCCCTTTACAAATCAAGAATTTAGCTCGGCCGAGTTGTCAGCGATCTCCAAATTACAAGGAGGTATGACCCTGATGCTGACGAAGAAACTCTGCCATTTGTTCGTAGGCATAAGAGTCATGCCTCCTCGTAATTTAGAGCTCGCTGACAACTCGGCCGAGCTAACTTCTTGATTTGTAAAGGGGGCTTAAAGAACCCAAACGCGAGCCGCGGCCAAGTCGTCTCGAATCAACCATTGTGGTGAAAGATATTGGAAGCTTCGTAGGGGATGAAGAAATCACCACGAATGGACTTCCGTGAGAAGTGCACATTTTTCAAGACGTTCTCAAGACACAACAAAGTCATATTCATACTTTGTGAATATCGCTGTGTATCGTAATAACAACAAAGGTAGATTCAACTTATATGTAGAAAAATCACCAGGAACAGTGACTTTGTTTTATGTTTTGATCGCTCAAATACTACAGTTTTTACTACAGTTATTTTTACAGAGTTAAAATTCTACTTGCCATGGGCTCGGAGGGTTGCTATGTTGTGGTTCAATGCAAGACTATTCTTTAAATACTTTTCGGTAGGTTTTCACAATTACTGCTAATGATTGAACAATAACTGCATCTCATTAATATCTCATTTACTTTTTAATTGTTTTCCCAGTAAACATACCGGCATGCGAACATATTCAGGTCAACATGCAGAGATGGGCGCGTGTTCAAAGTCACAAACAAGTGTACGTGTTTGATGATAGCTACCCAAGGTTTCGGTGACCGTCACATTCCCCATGGCAATACTGACTAGTCACGTTTGGAACCGCATTCTCCACACTGCAGCAACGACACCTAGCTGCATTGCAAAGCACTACAACTACGATGTAGGGAGGGGGTGGGGCAAAACAGGTGCATAGCCACCTTCGCTTGGGTGCTATCCGGAATGTTTATACATTTTTGTATATTGTGAAACATTCAGTGGCACTGAGCTGGAACATATGTGTGCCATGTTACAATGGTTCAGTCGCGTGGATTAATTCCTGCTCCTTCTCTTTAGGTGGCAGGATGGAGAAGAGGCTGAGACACATGCTGATTTTCCTCCTCATCATCCCGAAGGAGCCCGAAGTACCAGAGGCTGGATGCAGCTGTTCAATATCCTCACCCTGCAAAACATGGGGAATGATTAGGCCAGAACGTCCTTGCTGCTGCTGCACTGGGCTAGGCCTCACCAGCGTCCCCCCAGTCCCCAAGGAAATCCCAAAAAATATCCGCTCCTCATCTTTGAAAAATAGTCAGATTACCAGCTTCCCAAAGAAACTCCCCAAATCCTTAACTTTCTTGGATTTGGGATATAATAAGATAAATGACATCCAGTCAGGTCCATTCATTAATGTAGAGAAGCTCAGGAGTTGAAACCACAGAAGACCCAGATTAATTCTCTCCAGCCAAGTGCGCTCACTAATCCTAAGATTCAGATGTTGTGGCTGAATAGAAACCAGATAACTTCTATCCAGCCAGGTACGTTCAATACTCTGCCCGAACTATATGAACTTGACCTGTCCTATAACCAAATAACCTCTATCCGGCCACATTCACTAATCCTAAGCTTGAGGTATTGCACCTGGATGGAAACCAAATAACTTCTATCCAGACAAAAGATTGAAGATATATTAACTTCAGACTTACACTAGTACTCGGAAGGCTGGAAATCTAACACACAACGATTTACTTCATGTAGCGGCCTTAAAGCCAAATCCTGTGTACGGGAGTGTAGAAACAAAACCGAAGGACTCAACATCTACCAGTTGTCATGATCAGACAGGGCAGGGCCAGTCTCGGACTGACACTCGGAAGGTTGGAAATCTAACACCAAACGATTTACTACATGTAGCTGCCTTGAAGCCAAATCCTGTGTACGGGGGTGTAGAAACACAACCAAAGGACTCAACTGTAAAATTTTGAGAAACAAGCAAACTATGATTATTTATCACATAAATGGTAATACATTAATTCAAATGCCCAGCTTCAGACAATCAGCACCACCCTATAAGTAGGACTGATCTAAAATTGTTTGTCACACTGCATCACGGATCAGCTGCTGGAACACTTATCCTGCCAGCAGACCAGCAACAAGGGTAGTAAAAGGCCCTTGATATCTTCGTAGTAAGAAGGTGCCAACTGACGAAGATATTCTGACTATACTGAAAGGTAGGCTTGGATGAACATTAAAGGTAAGTGTGCCCTGTAGGCAACAGAATGCACCATAGGCCTTGTCATGTACTCATGCGCCCCACAAGGGGAGGATTTCTCCTTAGCCAGGGACATTATTGTAAAAACCGTATAAGAGGGACGTTTCAATCTTCCCAATATCAACGAAAGTTTGGTCACACATACAACAGTCTGACCATTTTGAAAGCAAGACATCCCTGCAAACAGTGAAATATATGCAGATTCGTTGAAGGCAAGAAACATGCGTACAGAACGTACAGTATGGCTAGCCTTCTTTGCACACTTCGAGTGGGGCTGGCTTTAACCATATTGGGGGCGCTGGTTGGCTAGTTTCAAAGTTGGCATAGGTTCGAATCTCCTTTCACTGCAAACTATCTTTCCAGGCAAACTCCGGGCCCTTTTATTCCGTCACATTTATCATGCTTTTGCCCAGGCCTTTTATAAAATAATAAAAAGGGGGGGGGGGGGTAACATGCTCCATACGTTTACAGCTTTTTGATTGGCCATAAGTCTGCCTTTCTCGGGGACAAGTTACAGGTGAACGTATCAGCGCGAAGAACACAAAATGCTGGCTCCAACAGGGATCCAATGAAAATGCAGATGACAAACCTTAGGATTTCAAATATACCTCAACAGTACCTCAACAGTACCCCCACTCAGTGTAATATAAGGGAATTTATGTCATTTCTTCTACTGAAAGAGTATTTCGATTAAGGTTGGACATTTAGATCATTACATGTTACCTATGTTGTTCCAAGTATCATAAGTCAATATTTTTTTATATTTTCAAATCTCTTTTTGATGAATTTTAATCATGTTTTATGAATGTCCAATGTCGGGGTGCGTACCTTATTTGAGGTTCATGCCACAGATGAATTGGGAAAGAAACTCAAATAGAACAACACTTCTACACTTCCAGGAGGGACGTGAAACTATACACATTTTTTTGCCTACAACACTTCTTCTATTCTGCGGGATTTCGTAAATTGTGGTAGGCGATTCACAAATTTGTAAAAACGATACCAGTAAAGAATGCTAGCACTTTTTACAACTTAAAGCGATAGCATTGTATAGAAGTCCTTGATTTATGCAAAATTATCCACTGTAAAAGGTAACAGGGAGTAAACAACCTGCTCAATGTTAATATTCAAACTAGCAGAACCAGACAATCAATACTATATCATGCATTTATTTATTTATTTCTGTTTTCTTTATACAGGGTAGACACACTCAGTACTTTGCGCACTGCTTTCCAGGCGTGCCCTGTACAGAATATCATACACAAAATAGCATAACAAAGAAACTAAACAATGAGCAAACCAAAGTAACAATATATACATAAACATAAAGCTATATATGTAGGTACACGACTAACAGATTCTTTTGCAACAAATGTTGACTCGCATTCAATTACGTTAAAAGTTCTTAACCTGCACGTTTTGTCTTTGTGTATATTTCTATTCAAATGGTTGGAAACAATGGAAGATGGCAGAACAACTCACAGTCCCAACAAAAACATGCAGGTCTGTGAAATCTCAACAGGCAATCATTATTGATGAATATTTATCACTATAAATGGCAATATTCAAATGCCCAGCTTCAAAGAATCAGCACCACCCTATAAGTAAGACTGATCTAAAATTGTTTGTCACATAGCATCGCGGATCAGCTGCTGGAACACGTATCCTGCCAGCACAGTAGCGACAAGGCCTTCGAAACTCCCTGGGATGAAGGTGTCAACTATTAAAACAACATTCTGACTGGACCCAAAGTCTGTTTGCGTGGATAAACCGGTACGTATGCTCATTAGGTAGCGCAGATGCAATGTGTATTTTGATGTACTTTTGCACGCCACATACACGAGTGGTGGATTCTTTCATAGCCATGGACTTAACTGTATAAGCCATAGCAGGAGAACGTGTCAATCTTCCAAAAAGAACCATTATTATGCAAGGTAAGTTTGTTCACGCACACAGAACTCGGTGAGAAATACGGTGAAATACGTGCAAATCCATTGAACCCAGCGATTGTGCGTACGAAGAGTAATAAAGACTACTCTTTTGATTTTGTTATTTTGATTATGGTCCTTACTGACTTCAATGTGGCAAGACATTTTCTCAAAGTTGTCAGTATCACCAAAGAGCAATAAAAGCTCATTGGTATCACATTTCATGCCAATGTAAACAGATGAAGATTTTGCATGGAAAAATCGGACTGAGGTTATCACATGTATATTTTCATCGCACACCAAAACAACATCGTCCTCAAATCCCATCTGAAAACCATCGCCGTGCGCTAACGTACAATAATGATCGTCCAATCTAACTCATTTATCATCGTTTTCAAATTTATATGCCAACAGACTGTTTCATCTACATGTAACTTTGATATATTTTCTGTACTCCATCTGTATGTTCTATCTTTCTCTGTGTCTTTTTCTTTTATTTTCTTCACGCCATTGTTTCAATGTAATGATCAAATGTTTGGTAAGATCACCATTTATTCACATGTATGTTGTCCATTGTTTACTTGGATTTACCATTGAAAAAATGAACGCGCCCTAACAAGTCGCCACCCAGACAATAAAACAGTTACGATGACGTGTCGACCCGAGAGTTACATATTCATACAGTCCATAAGTATCAAGATGTGAGAACGTACGTTTGTAGTTTTTGTCTGACTCGCTATCAAAGAGAAAACAATGGGAAGTCAAAATGCCAATTTATAATCAGCTGGTAAGGAAACCCCAATGTCCAGCTCACATTGTTACATGATTATACGAAAAAAATGTAAAGATGAGACTCCCGGGTTGACAAAGAGACAGAGTTAGTCTCGAAAGCTTCCCCAAGCTAATTGAACTTTAGTTGTGTGTATTTGTTTAAATCTTTGTCAAAAGAAAAAAATGTGTTTCTAGTTGTTTTTTTCCTGCTAATCTTACCATGGAGGAGCAGCACAATTGCAAGGTGTAGAAGGCAACAGGGAGTAAACAATCTGCTCAATGTTAATATTCAAACTTTCAGATTCAGACAATCAATACTATATCAAACATAATCGCTACACGACGTATTTTGGAAGCAATGTTTTGTTGCATTCAATGGTGTTGAAATGTTTCAATCTACGCACCTTGTCTTTTTGTTTATTTCTATTGAAAGGTTTAGCTATAAATTTTTAAACATGGTCCGCCTATATATTTTGTTATTTTGATAACATGGTCTTCGGTGACTTCAGGCTTGGCATGGAATTTTACTAAATGTGCATGGACAAATTAGACTGAAAATATCACATGTGTAATTTCAACCCACACCATAACAACAATCTCGTATATTGTTTATTGTTTACTTTGTTTAATGTGAAATCATTAATGGTTTAAAGATAAGATGAAGTGTCAATCTGAAAGTTACATAGTAATGACTTTATGTTAAAGGTATGTATTGAAGACTTTTGGCGCCAAAACTGAAATATTCTAAAACTATTTGAAAATTTGACCTATAACATGAAAGCGCCGTTGCAGAACTGCAACTCGCTGCTAGGAGGCCCATTAATACATTGACCTTCCTTTTTGCCACCCCTACCCCTCTACCAAATATCATGGAAACCCAACAGCAACATCTCGAATCATGTTGTTCACAGCCAAACGCGCTTACATACGAAGCTCGCTGCAGCACAGTGAGAAAAATCCAGATCAACCATTTTCGAACTTGACTTTCTTTTTCACACCTACCAAATATCGTGAAGATACCGCAGCAGCTTCTCGAGTTATGCTATCCATAAACAAGCGCAAAAAAATACAATTTCACTGCAGTACTGTAGGAAAACGCCAGGTAAACCGTTTTCGAACCTGGTCTTTCTTTCCACAACCGCCACACACCAACAAGAAATCACCATCCACAATTTCTCGAGTTATATAATAATCTTTATTGACACGACAAAAGTACAGCGACTTTCTTAAGGTCTACATGTTTAAAAACTACTTACAGTACAACTAAACACATATATATGGATATCTATAGGTATGAATACATCAACAAATAGGGTCTAGCATGTCATTTACACTATTGGTTTATAACATTCTTGGATATATTTGCCTACTTGTACACAATGAGGATTATCGCCTCCCAGAAAGTAGTTGAGTTTATCTATCAAACAGAGAGTAGCAAATTCTTTATAGCAAGCGGAAAGTAAAGTGAATAGCTCTGTGCGTTTATTATCATATCGAGAACAATCCATGACAAAGTGTCGTTCATCGTCGATCTCGTTTGGGCAGAATGGACAATATGCTGTGGACTAACCCTGTGGAATAACTGAAAATCACAGGATAGCAAAGTTCTTTGTACACAACGAAGTATTTGCATGATTTATTTGCAACTTTATAATTATAACTAGCGACTTTATAGTTTATAACTAGCCAAAGTTTCGGTGACTGACTGTCACCTTCCTCAGGGCAATACTGACTCAGTCACGTGTGGGACCGGATTCTCCACACTGCAGCAACAACACCTACCTGTAGAATCAGTAAGGATGGCCATGTGGTTCGTGACAGATGGTCAATGGAACATGTGCTAAACATAAGACCTTGGTTGTGCATAGCCGCACAATTCTTTTTGAGGATTTTTCCAGGAAGAGTGTTATTTGCATTTCTAACACTAATGAAGATTCCTTTTTCTTTCTTTCTTTCTTTCTTTCTTTCTTTCTTTCTTTCTTTCTTTCTTTCTTTCTTTCTTTCTTTCTTTCTTTCTTTCTTTCTTTCTTTCTTTCTTTCTTTCTTTCTTTCTTTCTTTCTTTCATCCATTCTCTTTCTGAAAGAAGGAGCCGGAGGCCTTTGTTTCTGGTGTGTCTGTGTGTGTGTCGGTGTGTCAGTTTGTGTTTCAGCATATTTCTGGTCATCATAACTTTAGAACCTCAAGATGGATTGTAGTGATATTTGGTATGTGGGTAGGTGTTGGGAATACGAAGGTCAAGGTCAATTTTGGACCCCTGGTGTGTGACCTTGGTACTGCATCAGATCTTCGATTTTTTGTATATTTTGACCTGGACATGCTATGGTCTTAATTTTTTGGTTACTTGTGATGTAAGGAAGAACGTATGTTTGGGCCCCCCAGTGGCTTGCTCTGGTATTGCAGGGGAAGTTTTGTCTAAACCAAGGAGCATAACGGAACATAAGAAGGATGTTTGGATTGTCAATATTGTGACCTGTGTAAGTTAGCTAAAGGTGTAAATAACCAAGCATAAAGTATGCAGATGTGAAAGACATTTACATAATAAAAATATTTCATGTAGGTATGCAAGTAAACTCTTGTTTCTGTCTGTCTTCCTTCGAATTCATTACATCAGATCTACATTGTAAATGGGGTTATACAGATATGCCATATACACTCACTACTTGGGTGCTATCCGGAAAGTGTGTATATTTTTGTATGTTGTGAAACTTCCAACGACACTGACCAGAGGCATCTGCGTGCCGTGCTACAATGGTTCAGTCGTTCTGTAATTTCCAACACAAAAAGTTAGCCTCACTCAAATTTTCGACTGATCAGCAATTTATGATCCACTGCTCATCGGTACCGAGTCACGTGTTCTATCCGCATCACGCGACGTCACAGCAGCATGCGAGCTGATTGTTCATTTCTTGACTGAGCTTATCAGCCGAAAATTTGGGTAAGTTCATTTTTTTTGTGTTGGAAATTACAGTTCAACTTGTTCCGTAATAACTTCTACCAGCACAGATGAACTTCAAAGTTATGGTTCAGTCGCGTGGATTAATTCCTGCTCTTTCTCTTTAGGTGGCAGGATGGAGAAGAGGCTGAGACACATGTTGATTTTCCTTCTCATCATCCTGAAGGAGCCCGAATTACCAGACGCAACATCCTCCCTCTGCAACAGACGGCTTAACCCAGCAGAACCTTCTTGCTGCTACTGCACCAGCAGGCGGGGTCGCACCAGTGCCCCCAAGGGCATCCCCAAAACTTTCTTGAATTTGAAAAATAATCAGATACCCAGCATTCATTCATGTTCAATCCCAAATCTACCCCTGCTTGTTTGTTTGAACCTTTACAAAAACGGGATAACTAACATTGAGCCTGGGACCTTTTCAAATCATTCTTTGCTACGGAAGGTGAGCCTAGTTTCAAACGACATAAAACGCCTCAGAACTGGAGAATTCTCAAATTTACCCAAGCTCCGATTCTTGTTTCTAAATAACAACCAGATAGATAACATCCAGTCAGGTACATTCACTAACCTACAGAAGCTCATCAAGTTGGGCCTGAGTCATAACCAGATAACTTCTATCCAGCCAGGTGCTTTCAAGAATTTACAGAAGCTTAAACAGTTGAACCTGCAGGATAACCAGATTAATTCTATCCAGCCAGGTACGTTCACTACTTTGCCCGAACTCTGTGACCTGAACCTGTCCAATAACAAGATAACTTCTATCCAGCCAAATACATTCACTAATCCTAAGCTTCAAGTATTGGGCCTGGATAATAACCAAATAAGTTCTATCCAGACAGATATATTTACTCATTCACTCAAATGGTTGATGCTAAGTGATAACCAGATATCTGTACTCCCCGCGTCTGCTCACGACATGCTGTCAGCAATCCCCAATGTAGAAATTTATAACCCCTGGCGGTGCGACTGTGCGATGGTTCCGTTCAGACTGAAAATGACTGGGTCTGCTCGTTTCGAAAACCAGATAACTTGTGATCAACCTGCCAACTTCGCTACAAAAAAGCTAAAAAATATTAGTCCAGAAGACCTGATCTGTCACGAGACCACCATATCGACACTGCCTGCTGATCTCCATGCCCCATTTGTTGTGTCAACATCTTCATCATTTGGCAACACCACCAAAAGCAACACTAGCCTAATAGCACATCCTGTAGGAACCATCCATGTCTCATATGCATTCATCTCATCTACAGTGTCAACATCTTCTTCCTTTGGCATCCCAGACAGCAATACTAGCCCGATAGCACATCCCGTAGGCCCCACACCTGTCATACGGTTAATAACAACAGCACCACTACCTACACACTTTGCAATCCGCCTATCTGTTCTTATCGGCTTTATCTGTGGTACAGGGTTCGGCATTGTCCTGATTGGACTCACGATCTGGTGCGACAGGAGGACCAGGCGTCCTGTGCACGGGGGTGTAGAAACACAACCAAAGGACTCAACATCTACCAGTTGTCATGGTCAGACAGGGCAAGGCCAGTCTCAGACTGACACTCGGAAGGTTGGAAATCTAACACAAGACGATTTACTACATGTAGCGGCCTTAAAGCCAAGTCCTGTGTACGGGGGTAAAGAAACACAACCAAAGGACTCAACATCCACCAGTGGTCATTATCAGACAGAGCAGGGTCAGTCTCAGACTATCATAGAATCCTACACAAGCAACACACTTGCAGTAACAGCCAGTGGTCCAGGTCAGGCAGGGCATCAGGCTCTCCCTGACAGTAATCCACCAAATAACACAGGGTCTGCTGCAGAGCTGTACCAAGCTGCAGGCCTATCCCACATAAACACCACGGCTACTGCAACAATCAGCGGTCATGATCATACAGGACAGACCCAGGCTCAGAATACAAGTCAATCCTTTTATGTTAGAAATCTAGCATCTCTGTCACAGCAAAATCTTCTGTACCCAAGTGTAGGGTCACCACCAAACAACGCAACAAGCGATGGTGCAGGTCCAGGTAAACCTCACGTATACGAAGACGTTGATTCGCTACTAAAGAGCCCCAAAGGTACAGATATTTCGCCGTCTGCTGAGAACGAGGCTCTTGGAAAGGCCAACAAGACCAAATCCACTACAGAAGATCCTCCCCCTCTTCCCCCATCCCGTAGAGTTGATGATGCCCTGCATGCTGTTTCACAGCACCACACGTATGAAGATGTAGACGCACCACGAAGGAGTTCCAAACCGAAAGGTACAGGTCTAAGGAGATTTGCTAAGAATAAGACCAATGTTACAGAGAATAAAAACATCAATGTTAAAAATGAGCCTCCCCCTCTGCCCCCGCCCCGTGACGGCACTATGACCATGCCACCAGTCTCAGAGCCCCACCCGTATGAAGATATAGACGCACCAACAAAGAGCCCCAAACCGAAAGGTACAGGTCTATGGAAATTTGCTAAGCACAAGTCCAATGTTACAGATAATAAAAACATCAATGTTAAAAATGAGCCTCCCCCTCTGCCCCCACCCCGTGACGGCACTATGACCACGCCACCAGTCTCAGAGCCCCACCCGTATGAAGATATAGACGCACCAACAAAGAGCCCCAAACCGATAGGTACAGGTCTAAAGAAATTTGCCAAGGAGACGACCAATGTTACAGAGAATAAAAACATAACTGTTAAAAATGAGCCTCCGCCTCTGCCCCCACCCCGTGAAGGCGCTGTAACCATGCCACCAGTCTCAGAGCCCCACCCGTATGAAGATGTAGACGCACCACAAAAGAGTCCCAAACCGAAAGGTACAGGTCTATGGAAATTTGCCAAGGAGAAGACCAATGTTACCGAGAATAAAAACATAACTGTTAAAGAAGAGCCTCCACCTCTGCCCCCAGCCCGTGAAGGCGCTGTCTCACAGCCTCAAGATGTAGACGCAGCACCAAAGAGCCCCCAACCTACAAGTACAGGTCTAGGGCGATTTGCTGACAACGAGGTCCATGGACCAGTTATCAGAAACAATGCCACTAAAGATGAGCCTCCCCCTCTTCCCCAACCTCTTAAAGGTACCAACGTCCTGCCAGCAGTTTAACGACCTCATGTACATGTACATGTACATACACTACAAAAGCACCCCAAAAAGAAAGGTGCAGGTCTAAAGCAGTTTGCCATGTCCCTCGGAACAGTTACCAAAAATAAACCTCCTAAAGACAAACTTCCCCCAGTCCCACCACGCAGTAACTGTGTTGATGCCAGGTTTGAGCAGTCAACAGGGGCTCATGACAACCTGCAAATACGTCTATGAAAATAACGAACTTGAATAGCAACCTGAAGGTCAATCATCATTCCTGTGTCACTGACGAAGGATAGTAGATTCTATCTGAAACGTCTGACCGTTTCCAAAACCATATGAAGTTGCTTGAGTAACTACTTTTTGGTGTATCTTATTACCTGGATGTCTAACCTAACGGTTTACACATTCATGTAACTTTAGTTCGCATTCAAATGTCCAAGGACAATAACTTCTCTATGAAAAAGTTCCATCTGTAACATGATGATCTGAGTACTGTTACAGTAGTAATTACTATCTATGGATGTATTGTATCCATCATGTTACATTGCTGTGGAATTGTACTTGAATGCAAAGTGTTAACTGTTTTGAAGTATTGAACATTTCCAAGCAACATTTTCTTATCATTTTATACCAGCACGGTACACGCCAGCCATAGATCTGTTTACTTGTTCATGAATGTTAGATATTGCTTTTTGTTCATTAAAATTCCCCACAAATGTTGATAGTTGTTATGAACTATGATGGCTCTCAAGTCAGAAATGACACATTCAATACAAAATTAAAGCTGCCCAAGCACCTTGATAAAATCTATAAATAGCTAGATGTTTACATATTTAAGACATCCGCTGTCACTTGAGTCATTCGGCTCCCGTTGCTTGAGTTAATGGCCTCAGTAATCATGACGCAAACAACAGGAACTAACGGACTTATTAGCCAAAACTTTGTCTTAAATGTTTTGTTTATTGAACAATCTTAGAATTCTTTACCGCATTCGCATTTGTGGTTAGATGCGGGCTTTGGTCACAATTCTGTTGTTGTTGTTTTTTTTTCAAAGCCGAAAGAAAGCAGATACTTCCTGGAACACATGGCCGTTGCAAAACGTACCCAGTTCCTTGAGAAACTTTTCATTTTGCATTTAGCATTGATTGGCATGTTTGTAGCACTAGAAACTTTCCGTTACTGTCATGTATATGAGTGACTCTCCACTTGCTCAAGGATCTACCAAGTGTTGTGAAATTGAATGCTTTCATTCATTCAACCATTGTTGTTGTGAAATTTTGGGCAAAATATTATTTTGCAAGAAAGTGATGTCCATAGAAATTGAGCGAATTACATTGTAGAATGTAAAGTGTAAGTATGACTATATATATATAAATGGCTAGGTGTTCTTTACGTAGAAGAAGAGATGGTGATTAGCAAAATTATGACGGCAATTGAATGACTAGGTGGTCCTTATGTAGAGGTGATCACTTTTGCAGGTTTGACTGTATATCAATGGCCAGGTGGTCCTTATGTAGAGGTGGTCACTAGTACAGGTTTGACTGTATATCAATGGCCAGGTGGTCCTTATGTAGAGATGGTCACTTGTACAGGTTTGACTGTATATCAGTGGCCAGGTGGTCCTTATGTAGAGGTGGTCACTAGTACAGGTAAACCTGTATATCAATGGCCAGGTGGTCCTTATGTAGATGTGGTCACTAGTACAGGTAAACCTGTTTATCAATGGCCAGGTGATCCTTATGTAGAGGTGGTCACTAGTACAGGTAAACCTGTTTATCAATGGCCAGGTGGTCCTTATGTAGAGGTGGTCACTAGTACAGGTAAACCTGTTTATCAATGGCCAGGTGGTATTTATGTAGAGGTGGTCACTAGTACAGGTAAACCTGTTAATCTTTGGCCAGGTGGTATTTATGTAGAGGTTGTCAATATTACAGATTTGACTGTATATTAATGGCCAGGTGAGACTTACATAGAGGTTTATCTGTATCGACTCTCCTTATTATAAGACAGTTGGCATGAAAATAACAATACATATAATGTAAAAAAAAATATACATATATATACGCTATAACATGAATAGTGTTTAGGATGGTTGTATGCTGCAGTTGTGTTCTGCAAAAGTATCTTCGTAAAAAAGATTTTGACAATCAATCAGACTCTATTTGAGCATTAGATTGTTGCAGATCCATTGTAAAATGGTTTATTAAAAATTGTCATTGTTTAGAATTGATTTTAAAGTTTTGTGATTATATGTCTAGGACATTTGATGATTCAGAAATATTTTTAACACTGTTTCAACTTTATAAATATTTCCCTGGTCCTGAAAAACTTTGGAAATATTCATGGTGTGGAATCGGATACTTCTAATGGTTTCTAAATAATGATAACAGCATTCTACTATTATTTACCATGTTCTACCATTTTTTGTAAATGGTTCGGTGGGCTGGGAAGATAGCAATTCACACATCCTTGCAAAGTATGGTTGGGTGCCATGCAACAATGGCCCACCACAAAGGATCCACCAGTGCCCAGCAGTGAAATCTAAAAATAGACAGATGCAACAATAGGGCTTACTTTTATGGGGGCAATAAACTAATTTAACCATTTGGCCAGGTTTACCATTTTTTGCAAATATTTGTAAATGTGAAATAATCACAGAGAGGCGTCACAATTATTCTAAATAAAGATATTTTTGTACAGTTACTTTCAAAATGTTTCTAATATATTCAAGAAATTCAAATAAATGAGTATTTTCTTAGTCAATTTTTTGAAAATGATTTAATTATTGTGGCTCAGATATTCTTTTATTCAAAATAATTCAGACTAATTATAAATATCGCCTAAAAACCGTCATGGTGTCTTGGAATGGACTCTATTGTACAACAAATTTATTAGAAAATTGAACACAATTTACTTGTCATTATCAAACGTGTCTGATTGTATTCACATCCTTAAGTTATGTCACTAGAATTGATATTCGTTAATTCACCCCCAAGGTTTTATAAAATTTTATTTTGCAATATGATGATCATTTTGTAGAGGTCATGATTTGCATATTTATTCATTGATATTTACTATCGCGTCGCATGACGACAGTGTGTTTCTCAAAGGACCTACAGGTCCCGAATTCGAATCCTACCATGTAACTAATCTCGAGCCCTAGGGAAAAGCTCCCATTTCACTTCTTTCCCCCCTTTACTCAGGTGAAAATGATTAATACTATCTAATTTTGTAAAGTGTGCATTGGAGAATGTAATACTATATTCCACACGTCCGTTGTCTAGGCCTATGTTCATTCACCATCTTCTATATATCTACAATTCTCTGTCTTCATGTCTACCTTGCCCCCCCCCCCCCCAACGACCTGGAGGTCAAGGGACTAGGTAGGTAGGTAGGTATATAGGTATATAGGTAAACAGTATAGTAAGCGACTACTCTAATCTAATTTAAACTAGTTAAAGATGTAACTTTTTGACTTCTTTTTCTGAGACAGTGGAAGACGAAAGATCCCACTTTTTCGGTAATGCGTGGGTTTTGCGACGTTAAAAGGAAAGTAGTTTTCTTTTTGTCTGTAAACGTGGAGAATGATTAGGATAGACTTTGGTGGCTTCTTTTAAGAGCTCTTTTCTCTCTTGATCATAGAAGGGACAGTTTGAAATAGAATATGTTTCGTCTTCTACCATATCTACGTACAGTATTTACAAGTTCTTTCGTACACGGGTAGCTTCTTATATCGCCCTTTTTTTATTTCAAGGGGGTGGGCACCCCCCGACACTGCCATGCCCCGACAATGTGCCCCCTAAAATATAGGCCCTATGGAGCAGATCTCCTGTTAGGCATGAAATTCTGATATTGACCAGGGATGCTATGCATAGTATTAAAATTGGTAATCTAAGAAAATAAAAAGCATATCATAGGTTTTTGCATTAGGCCACAGCAGGTAAATTTTATGGATGACATCCTCTGCAGACTGCAAAAATAGTGCGATAGGGCGAAAAAACAAGATCGGTGTGAAAAAAAAAAGACAAGATGGCTACATTTTCAAAAATAGGCACCATAAAGTTGTGATGGATGTTGTAACAAGAATTAATTAATAAAGCTTACATGGTATGAGAGCCAATAAGGCATTCATTCCTGTATTTAAGACATGTACTGGTGTGGTAAAAGTGGCACTAGTGTGGTAGACTGGCATCACCAACAAAGTTGGTAACCACACTCATGGCTTCCATATTGGTGTCACTTTCACTATCCGATGAGTTTCATTTCTACAACTACAGTCCTGGGTACCTCGCAAGTGTCACTTCTAGAAGTACAATCATTTACCTACAACACAATAATGACAATATATCTGCTCATTTTGGTACTTTATCGTCGTGTTGACCAGCCCTACAGCAGAAAAAAATCTTGTTTTTTTCCTGAAAACAGGCGAAAATTAATGCACGCGCTGATGTCATCCATATATTTACTTGCTGTGGCCTTAGTTTGGGTTTAGGCACCGAAAACTTTCCCGATATATCGGCCGAGTACTTCCTGGTAAAGCGGCCTTATCGCCTGATTACCCAGATAATGTGCATTTTCGCATGAAGGCCGAAGAACACAGTGTTTCTACGCGACCCCCGTGGTCTGTGACGCAAGGGTAATAAAGAAGTCCGACCGAAATCTTGAAGCGTACGTAAACACTGTCACGTGAAATACAGCGAGGCATGAACTTTGCTATATGGTAGTATTGTGAGTCGACTTTCAGACCACATGTGAGAGATATGTGGTGTTCGCCCATTCATTGTATCAATACGCGTGACCTTTACAGCCGATCGTCTCGGTGAGTCGGTTGAATCAAATGTCCACATCACCCCCGCATAGTATTAGCCTGAGTACCATCCGGGTAGTAGTTCGCTCTTATTATATGTTCGCTTCTGGTAATGCAAATAAGCGACTGTATGAACTATTTAGTGTATAAAACGCCGGAGCGAACTACTTTCCGGGTGGACCCCGGCTGGCAAGGTCTCATCAATTTTTTTCTATAAAAATTAGGAGTAAAAGAACGCCGCTCAATGCACTGCAATGGGGAGAGGTTCTTTTAAGAGCCCTTAAGAGCGGCGACGCGATGAGCGACTGCCATGTGTCCCCAGCCATGCTCCTGGCCAAGGCGCTCGTGATAGGCACCCTAGTTTGGGTGATAGATGTCTCTTTCTAGCCATATGTTGCGATTATACATTCCCCTGGTTCCGAGGCCACGATGACGTCATAGGCCTGGACAGGTGAACACCCGATATCACCGCCTCAGTCGCTCAGACGGCTGCAGAGGCCGGGTCTTTCGCGCCAGGTCGACGCGGACGGCCGACGGGCATGTCTTGGTGGTAAAATTCGGCGGCACCTCCTTGGCATATAAAAAATAGGAGTAAAAGAACGCCGCTCAATGCACTGCAATGGGGAGAGGTTCTTTTAAGAGCCCTTAAGAGCGGCGACGCGATGAGCGACTGCCATGTGTCCCCAGCCATGCTCCTGGCCAAGGCGCTCGTGATAGGCACCCTAGTTTGGGTGATAGATGTCTCTTTCTAGCCATATGATGCGATTATACATTCCCCTGGTTCCGAGGCCACGATGACGTCATAGGCCTGGACAGGTGAACACCCGATATCACCGCCTCAGTCGCTCAGACGGCTGCAGAGGCCGGGTCTTTCGCGCCAGGTCGACGCGGACGGCCGACGGGCATGTCTTGGTGATAAAATTCGGCGGCACCTCCTTGGCATATAAAAAATAGGAGTAAAAGAACGCCGCTCAATGCACTGCAATGGGGAGAGGTTCTTTTAAGAGCCCTTAAGAGCGGCGACGCGATGAGCGACTGCCATGTGTCCCCAGCCATGCTCCTGGCCAAGGCGCTCGTGATAGGCACCCTAGTTTGGGTGATAGATGTCTCTTTCTAGCCATATGATGCGATTATACATTCCCCTGGTTCCGAGGCCACGATGACGTCATAGGCCTGGACAGGTGAACACCCGATATCACCGCCTCAGTCGCTCAGACGGCTGCAGAGGCCGGGTCTTTCGCGCCAGGTCGACGCGGACGGCCGACGGGCATGTCTTGGTGATAAAATTCGGCGGCACCTCCTTGGCATATAAAAAATAGGAGTAAAAGAACGCCGCTCAATGCACTGCAATGGGGAGAGGTTCTTTTAAGAGCCCTTAAGAGCGGAGACGCGATGAGCGACTGCCATGTGTCCCCAGCCATGCTCCTGGCCAAGGCGCTCGTGATAGGCACCCTAGTTTGGGTGATAGATGTCTCTTTCTAGCCATATGTTGCGATTATACATTCCCCTGGTTCCGAGGCCACGATGACGTCATAGGCCTGGACAGGTGAACACCCGATATTACCGCCTCAGTCGCTCAGACGGCTGCAGAGGCCGGGTCTTTCGCGCCAGGTCGACGCGGACGGCCGACGGGCATGTCTTGGTGGTAAAATTCGGCGGCACCTCCTTGGCATATAAAAAATAGGAGTAAAAGAACGCCGCTCAATGCACTGCAATGGGGAGAGGTTCTTTTAAGAGCCCTTAAGAGCGGCGACGCGATGAGCGACTGCCATGTGTCCCCAGCCATGCTCCTGGCCAAGGCGCTCGTGATAGGCACCCTAGTTTGGGTGATAGATGTCTCTTTCTAGCCATATGTTGCGATTATACATTCCCCTGGTTCCGAGGCCACGATGACGTCATAGGCCTGGACAGGTGAACACCCGATATCACCGCCTCAGTCGCTCAGACGGCTGCAGAGGCCGGGTCTTTCGCGCCAGGTCGACGCGGACGGCCGACGGGCATGTCTTGGTGGTAAATTCGGCGGCACCTCCTTGGCATATAAAAAATAGGAGTAAAAGAACGCCGCTCAATGCACTGCAATGGGGAGAGGTTCTTTTAAGAGCCCTTAAGAGCGGCGACGCGATGAGCGACTGCCATGTGTCCCCAGCCATGCTCCTGGCCAAGGCGCTCGTGATAGGCACCCTAGTTTGGGTGATAGATGTCTCTTTCTAGCCATATGATGCGATTATACATTCCCCTGGTTCCGAGGCCACGATGACGTCATAGGCCTGGACAGGTGAACACCCGATATCACCGCCTCAGTCGCTCAGACGGCTGCAGAGGCCGGGTCTTTCGCGCCAGGTCGACGCGGACGGCCGACGGGCATGTCTTGGTGATAAAATTCGGCGGCACCTCCTTGGCATATAAAAAATAGGAGTAAAAGAACGCCGCTCAATGCACTGCAATGGGGAGAGGTTCTTTTAAGAGCCCTTAAGAGCGGCGACGCGATGAGCGACTGCCATGTGTCCCCAGCCATGCTCCTGGCCAAGGCGCTCGTGATAGGCACCCTAGTTTGGGTGATAGATGTCTCTTTCTAGCCATATGATGCGATTATACATTCCCCTGGTTCCGAGGCCACGATGACGTCATAGGCCTGGACAGGTGAACACCCGATATCACCGCCTCAGTCGCTCAGACGGCTGCAGAGGCCGGGTCTTTCGCGCCAGGTCGACGCGGACGGCCGACGGGCATGTCTTGGTGGTAAAATTCGGCGGCACCTCCTTGGCATATAAAAAATAGGAGTAAAAGAACGCCGCTCAATGCACTGCAATGGGGAGAGGTTCTTTTAAGAGCCCTTAAGAGCGGCGACGCGATGAGCGACTGCCATGTGTCCCCAGCCATGCTCCTGGCCAAGGCGCTCGTGATAGGCACCCTAGTTTGGGTGATAGATGTCTCTTTCTAGCCATATGATGCGATTATACATTCCCCTGGTTCCGAGGCCACGATGACGTCATAGGCCTGGACAGGTGAACACCCGATATCACCGCCTCAGTCGCTCAGACGGCTGCAGAGGCCGGGTCTTTCGCGCCAGGTCGACGCGGACGGCCGACGGGCATGTCTTGGTGATAAAATTCGGCGGCACCTCCTTGGCATATAAAAAATAGGAGTAAAAGAACGCCGCTCAATGCACTGCAATGGGGAGAGGTTCTTTTAAGAGCCCTTAAGAGCGGCGACGCGATGAGCGACTGCCATGTGTCCCCAGCCATGCTCCTGGCCAAGGCGCTCGTGATAGGCACCCTAGTTTGGGTGATAGGGAGAAGTTCCCATCTCAGATTCTCTAGTCTACAACAGGGGCATGAGTTGTTAAGGGCCTATCTCACTGAGCAGGTACTCTGGAGGTACTGCGGAGGTACATTGGAGTTTGTTCATGGAGGCACCTTTGCGCTATTTCTCTTAAGTTGTAAGCAGATAAAGCAGTCTGAATATGCTTTTGGTATGGATCACTCATTGATAAAACATAACAAATATCTATTCATAGTTTCTGATCCCCCTTTTATTGCATTCACCAGAACATAAATAGTTTCAAACACATGTTTCACATGTGTATTGTTCAACACTTGACTTGCACCGAATGTACATGTAAAACCCCACCACACTGTCATTTCTGTATTCTCCAAGCAGATGTTGGGATTGAAGATTGTAATGTTTTCCTTGCTGGCCTACTTTTACAGACCTGTTGGAGAAAAACAGCCAGAAACTGTCTCAATCTTCCAACCCAACATCTGCTTGGAAATTACCATTTATGTGCCAATGCATATTCCCTTTGCTGTATAGCAGCATGTTTCTTTACAACACACAGCAAACTAACCAAATCAACAAATTCCACTTTACCCTACACTTATACATGTAGTTTCATTGCAGTCTTATTTCTATCCATTTTTTGACAAATCTTTTTCTCTTTTCATAACCAAATAAGCACATTTTACAGCTTTTCATTCAATTTTGTACACATTTCATAATTCCTCTGTATAACAGAGTGATTGAATAGAGCAAATGGCAAAGTGAAGGTGGACCTTCCAAATCCTTCATACTATCATAGACAAACAACATAAACTTTGTAATAAAAAGATGAGATGTCATGCCAGCATCCGTGAATAGTTTGGTATCATCAGGTGCCGTGGTAAGTCACTGAATGAAGAGACAATTGTTGTTTCATTCCATCAACATTAATTACTAGTTTTGGTGACGAGGTGGTCTTTGGACACATCCTCAGGATGTCACAGGACACACCGGCACAAAAAGCCTCAATACTACTAGTCGGCTCCTACAGATACAAGGCACACAAAGACACAGACCTAAAGTAAAGCACAGTATGTATGTAAATATTTAACATAGCAACACCAGATGCAGTGCAATTTGAACCAGTCAGAATTGCCCTGACCAAGGTGACAGACGGTCACTAAAACATTGGTGGAAATAATACAATGGTTTCTTCATTCATCATGCCAGCATGCAGGATTTAAACTGCTTCCACAGAGGCTACAAATGATGATCAATTGCAGCTGTTCTTCCTCCATCCATGTGCCAGGAGATCTCCTGAAGAGTCCCATGCTTGTACCCAGGGCTCTAGCCAGCGTCTGTTTTTCCGTCAATTGACGGAAATTTGCTGCGTGTGACGGAAAAATTTTTAAACCAATCCGTCAACTTTATTTGACGGACAAAAATCTGATAAAAGCTCCTACATGTAGGTGGAAGCTACAGGCTGCTTGGGGACACCGTCCACAGCCGTAAAAGCCACACACTGTTTGTTTTGCTATTGTTATGATTGTTGACAATGTGTGTCGGTGTCCTTTCGCAAACGATAATCTCATTCAAACCCATTTTTCAAGGTCTCAGTTCAGTCTCTCTAACTCCTGGAATAGTGTTTACGCGACAATGGGAATTGGCTGACGGAAAAAAATGTCGAGCTGGCTAGAACCCTGCTTGTACCAGGTGTGTGTTAGTCTGTCTCGTAGGATAGATTGGGTCCCAGCCACCTCTCCACAGTCGACACGTCCATTTTCTTTCTTCTGGCGTAATCTTCAACCTGCCGAAACAGAGAAAGGACTGATGAGGACATGGTCAACACATCTGCTTGAAGATTAAACTCGCCAAGTCTTTCATCTAGCATATGATGCCCTGAGAGGCTGCCTCAACCAGAATCTGGTTGCCCAAAGAGGCTGCCTCAAAGAATTTTGTTTCTGTCTGCATCTGTATCTGTATCTATATGGCCTGTACAACTGCCCTTCGGCGTAACACACCAGCTTCTGTATCTGTATCTATATACTATTAGCCGGTATAACTGCCCTTCGGTGTATAACACCAGCTTCTGTATCTGTATCTATATAGCCGGTATAACTGCTCTTCGGTGTAACACACCAGCTTCTGTATCTGTATCTATATAGCTAGTATAACTGCCCTTCGGCGTAACACACCAGCTTCTGTATCTGTATCTGTATAGCCGGTATAACCGCCCTTCGGCGTAACACACCAGCTTCGCAGGTACGCAGCATAGCAGCAGCTAGTTAATAACGCTGAACAACCCGTTACACCTAACTTTTGCACATCTATCTGCAAGCGTTCTATAAACCTATCAAGAGAAGATGCTTCTACTGTGCTTGGTGATAACAAATTCCACTCTACAATAATTCTGGGAATTCAAAATATTACTGTAATTCACTTTGTCTTCTCGGTACCAAACTTTCACGGTCTGAGAAAATTTAACTTGTTCTCGGAACTAAATGTTCACTGTCACAGCAAGTGCACATTTAAAAAGTCTGTGAATTATTTGTTATCAGTAATGATAAGTTCACGTTACAGTCGTCACCGTGAAAACCGTGAACATAACAGTACATTGAAAAAAATCAGGAATTACAGTAATATTGCTGAACTTGAACCAAATAGTTGCCCAATACGACTAAAAAAACAAAACTGACCTGATCCTTCCCGATCTTGCCCACGGCAAAGTATACCGCCTTGGGATGTGCGAAGTAGAGGCCGGACACGGAGGCGGCAGGGTCCATGGCGAGGGACTCCGTCAGCACGATGCCGGTGGCGTTCTGGATGTCGGCCAGCTCCCACATGGTCAGCTTCTCCGTGTGGTCGGGCTGGGAGGGGTAGCCCGGCGCTGGACGGATACCCTGGGGGTAAAGGGGAAAGGGTCCAGTTAACCTCAAAGAGGAAAATTGAAAGACATCTCGATGAAGTTTAGCTCACTAAAGAGCTATGAATCCGGCACCATGCCAAATGACTCAAGTTCCACCAATGTGGAGGGAGGGGTAGCCCGGCGCTGGACGGATACCCTGGGGGTAAAAGGGAAAGGGGTCCAGTTAACCTCAAAGAGGAAAATTGAAAGACATCTCGATGAAGTTTAGCTCACTGAAGAGCTATGAATCTAGTGTCATGCCAAAGAAATAAAGTTTGACTGACATATCCGTGAGCTCTATAGCTGAACGACTGTCTGACATTTTCTACAGCAATTATCATCTTTGAACATTTAGCTAGCTGTCTTAGTAATGCAACATTTTAACTCTTCAACCAAGAAAGCATGCTAGAGAGAGAGAGAGATAGCCAGAAAAACAGAAAAGGCAACAGAATAAGCGGGAACAATGCATCTGTGTGGAGACTGCCTCCTACCGACCTCGTATCTGACCCTGTGCAGGTCGCTGGTGTCCAGGTGCTCCTCAGGTGAGTAACCCCAGAACTCTCTCCGCACTCGCTCGTGCAGCTCCTCCGCAAATGCCTGCAGACAGCGGAGGAGAACGTTGGTGACAATGGCAAAACATACTAGGCTAAATAATAGAAAGATAGGGATGTACTATCAGATAGTACAAAATATAGTCCATCATCAACGTCGCTTGTCAGTGTGTAGCAGAGGGGCAGACACCAGTATCATTTTTCAATCTATCGCACCCACTCCCATCCGCAATCCAGCTCTGCAAGGTTATATATATATATATATGCTCCTTTGTCCTTCTCCAAATCAGTTGATTGCCCCCCCCCCCTTCCTTTTTCCTATTGGACACCCCTGGAAAGTCTTAGCCTGGGCATTCTTACAACATGATCTTGCTCTATGCAGGAATATGGAAAGTCTCAGTCTGGTGTCGTCCCACGGGACAGAACTAGCTTGAGATGTGCCATCAGACTGGCATCTGAAGTTCATGCACGGCTAACCAAGACATGGACTTTGGCAAACATATGATAAACTGGATAGTGTGTGAGTGTACCATGGGCAGTAAAACTCCTCATGGCATTAACACAGACTTATTTAATATTAGTGTGCATGCAAATGTGTAGAACGGTAACACATAAAAAAACTCCGCACCTCTGCCAGCCTGTCTGCCAGGGCCTTCACCATGATGATGTTGTAGTCGTCGAACTCGGCCTTGAACTTCTGGCACATGTCTTCCGCCCCGAACACCGACACGGCAAACAGCCCGCAGTAGTCTCGCACGCCGGCCTCCTTGGGCGCCACGCAGTCCGAGAGGCACAGGTAAGGGTCAGTAACGCCTGGCTCCTTCTCAGCCTGGGCAGGGACATTGGAGAATGTTTGAAACAAAAGCACATGATAGACATTCTCCTACGCAGAGGGACCACAGTCGTGTCGAAACTTCTTGTGGTCAGCTCTGCTATCTGACGCACTCAGACTGTTCCTTGCCACCCTGCTTATGGATATTAATGAGCTTACCCTTATATGGGCAGTCAGCCGTTGGGGATCGGGCGTAGGAGGATGGTGTTATGTAAGACGTAAGATTATTTATTGATAGCTTCCCAGCGGCCTTTGAGATGGCTTGCGTAAACAGAAAGCCCAAGAAATGCCTATTCTCTGATCGGCTGACAGCTGGTTTGTGGCGACCATAGTAACCGCTTATGATATGCCATGAGATAGCAGGGCCCCAACAGGCGTTGGCCATTGGGGACTGGGCGTAGGAGGATGATGATAGAATGACCCACAAGTTTGGCAGGATCTTGACATATAAGTGGATTTAAAGAATGATTGCATCTTTAATTATTTGCTTGATACTTTGCTTTCTTTAAGACAAATGAGTCTGATAATTTAGAACATATAACATGGCCAGTGTTATGCCGGGCAGCATGCTGTCTTCCTGTCATTAACATTAAAGATCATCGAGTGAAAATGTTTGTTTGTTTGTTTGTTTGTGGAACATGAACCCACCTGTTGCCTAATCCCACTGAATGTTTGTTTGTTTGTTTGTTTGTTTGTTTGTTTGAAAAAGACAAACCAGTCTGCTCCCTGAGTCCATAGAATGTTTGTTTGTTTGTTTGTTTGTTTGTTCGAAGAAGAAAACAAACCCACCTGCTGCCTGAGCCCATAGAATGTTTGTTTGTTTGTTTGTTTGTTTGAAGACAAACCCACCTGCTGCCTGAGCCCATAGAATGTTTGTTTGTTTGTTTGTTTGAAGACAAACCCACCTGCTGCCTGAGCCCATAGAAGGTTGCGAGCGGGATGCCCTCTCACGGCATGCTGTACTTGGTTGTGTTTGTTTGTTTGTTTGTTTGTTTGAAGAAGAAAACAAACCCACCTGCTGCCTGAGCCCGTAGAATGTTTGTTTGTTTGTTTGAAGAAGAAAACAAACCCACCTTTTGCCTGAGCCCATTGAATGTTTGTTTGTTTGCTTGCTTGTTTGTTTGTTTATTTGTCTGTTTGAAGAAGACAAACCCACCTGCTGCCTGAGCCCGTAGAATGTTTGTTTGTTTGTTTGTTTGAAGAGGAAAACAAACCCACCTGTTGCCTGAGCCCATTGAATGTTTGTTTGTTTGCTTGCTTGTTTGTTTGAAGACAAACCCACCTGCTGTCTGAGCCCGTAGAAGGTTGCGAGCGGGATGCTGTACTTGGTTTTGTTTGTTTGTTTGTTTGTTTGAAGAAGAAAACAAACCCACCTGCTGCCTGAGCCCGTAGAATGTTTGTTTGTTTGTTTGTTTGAAGAAGAAAACAAACCCACCTGCTGCCTGAGCCCGTAGAATGTTTGTTTGTTTGTTTGTTTGTTTGAAGAAGAAAACAAACCCACCTGCTGTCTGAGCCCGTAGAAGGTTGCGAGCGGGATGCCCTCCCGCGGCATGCTGTCCTCCCGGAACACCTGGACGTCGTCCCCGACGCTGCAGGCCGGCCAGAACCCGAGCAGCCCGCGCGCCGTCAGCAGCTTCTCCTCCATGATCCTCTTCAGCATGGCCTGAGCCTCATCAAACACCTTCCTGGCCTCTCCGCCTGCAGGGAGGGGAAACACAGACATCAATGGACCAACCTGTAAACGCTGGTGTGGTAACCCTAAGGGTGATTATGCTGGCTATACAGTTACAGATACAGATACAGATACAGAGGCTGATGCGTTACGCTGAAGGGCAGTTATACCGGCTATATAGATACAGATACAAAGGCTGATGCGTTACGCTGAAGGGCAGTTATACTGGCTATACAGATACAGATACAGAAGCTGGTGTGTTACGCTGAAGGGCAGTTATACTGGCTATACAGATACAGATACAGAAGCTGGTGTGTTACGCTGAAGGGCAGTTATACTGGCTATACAGATACAGAATCTGGTGTGTTACGTCAAACAGCGGTTATACCAGCTATATAGATACAGATACAGAAGCTGGTGTGTTACCCTGAAGGGCAGTTATACTGGCTATACAGATACAGATACAGAAGCTGATGTGTTATGCCTTAGAGCAGTTATACCGATTTTAAAGATACAGAAGCTTGTGTGTTACACAGTGTGGTTATACCAGATTTTAGATACAGATACAGAAGCTGGTGTGTCATGCCGAAGGGTGGTTATCATACCGGACTTACAGATACAGAAGCTGGTGTTTTATTATGCCAAAGGGCGGTTGTACCCACTATATGCAGATACAGAAGCTGGTGTGTTATGCCGAAGGGCAGATTTATCGGCAAAACAGATTCAGATACAGAAGCTGCTGTGTTATTCTAATGACAGTCATACCATCTATACAGATACAGGTTAACTGTTAGGGTACTTCTACACTTCTTTAAGAAAGTAAGCTCCTTACCGACTGTCTTGTCCTTGAAGATCTTGGGGTAGCCCCTGTTGGGGTACTTCCCTCTGAGCTGCCAGACGTCGAAGAAGGGTTTCCAGTCGATGTAGTCGACCAGGCGGCCCAGGTCGTAGTCATCGAACACCAGCGTGCCTGTGAAGCTGGGACGCACTGGACAACACAACAGTCATTTAATTTATTTATTTATTTATTTATTTGGATTCTCCACAATGGAGGGTATGGCGGAACAGGTGTCAAAAGACACCTTTTTGAAGTCGCCATACCTTAAACAAAACAATGATACATCAAATCATAATATACATAAAATACAAGAACAGATATCATAATCAATGTAACGTTCAAATCAAGATAAATAAACTTAACAACACACATACATTATTGAGTCCAAATCTATGAAATTGATATACATGTAGTCATAATATAAGGCAAAATTATTGTGGCCTTGTGGCAATGCAAGAGGCGCAACAGCATGCTAGTGACCATGTGCAAGCCTGCTCTAGCTTGAAGTTTTGTCGGAATCGGTTTTGCATATTCATTAATATTCATTTACGAAGTTCTCCACCGCAACACTGTAAATACATCTAAGTTCACAGGAATTTAAGTTTGCGGTAGCAGGAAAAAGGACTGTTTGTGGTGGTTTTAAGTTCGTGGTAGCACCATGCACTGTTGTCTCTTACTGCCATGGATAAATGTGCGCAGTGGTTTTGAATTCGCGGTAAAGTGGCCACCGCGAAAACCACGAACATAAAACCACCGCAAACATTTCTGCATTTACAGTAGAAAGTATGGTGGAACAGGTGTTACTTGTCAATGGACACCTTTTCAAAGCCGCCATACAGAAATCATAACAAAGCAATACATCAAGTAATCAAATGATACACATTCAATTTGATACAATATAAGAAGGAAATAAATAAATGTAAATCAACATAAAACTCTTAGAGTAAAGCAAGTTAGCAACGTACAAACGTTATTGAATCAAATCTACTGAATAGTCATAACATACAGTAGGATTCAGGGTTAATTACTTTTACATGGTAATTTTGATTTGATTATATGGATGACATCTGTGTGCATATCAATTTTCGACCATTTCCGCAACTGCAAAATGATTAAGTATATCCTTTAGATTGCACATTATTACATCAACTGTTCAAATCCTTAATAGGTTAATAGAGTGTGAAATACAGGATATCTGTAAGAAAATTTGCAAGACAAATTACCTGCTTCATATGAGGCCCATCGCACCTCAAGTTTCCGGGTTCTCGCCTTTTCAATAGCCAGGTATTTCCGGTCCTGGAAAAAAAAACGTTTTGATGTGCGGTCAAAGATCACCCTTGGCATGAACTTTACTAGCTTACCTTCACTAGAAATGTAACATTGGCAAGCAAATCCAGGTTTACCTTAATAGGTTCCAACCTAACAAACGTAGCAAAAAAATAGGTTTCCCTTCCATGAAGATAAAAATAACTACCTTGAGAGAGTCGTAGTGTTCTTCCCTTATTTCTTCATACTCCTCAGCAACATCTTCAGTTAGGTCCTCTTTTTGGTCTTCATCCATCAGCGCTGAACACTGAGAAAATAGAAGGGGTCAATGACTAGGAGTGCCACCTATTGAGATATGCTGGTATTACGGTAGAATGTATTACAGGTATTAGTGGCTTCTTGAAGACAAAGTTTAACACCGACTAAGTGAAAGATGTAAAAAAATATGATAAGCAAAATTTACATGCAGACCCATTACACTCCCTAACAATATCCACTGAGTCACAATTTAGTGGCCTTGACTCAGAGATATGACTAAGGTCAGCTTGCAATGATTTTCGTCTATTTAACTCCAAAGACAGGGATGACATTCTTTCTGACAGGAGGCTGGGTGCTTGCTCACCTACAAATCAAAACAGCATTCTACCGCCCCCCCCCCCCCCAATAAAGTTTTTTTTCACATTTCATTCTGCATCAAATTTTCTGCCTTCAAACCTTCAAAACAGGTCTGTCTCCAGCTTTGAATTTTTTTCCGTCCCACACATTGTTTGGGAGTACATGATCATGTTCATTCTGGTTGTCATTTTAAGCTTTTCCATCTATTTCATGTAATGAACTTCAGCTTTTAGGACAAAAAGGGCAAATTTTTGTCTGTCCCGACAAGCAAGTTTCCCAGGACAGAGGGATGGGTCCTGGAGACAGCCCGGCTGCAAAATCCAACTCGGCCCGTTCTGAACCTACCACGACGACACTCTTGGAGGCATCCAGCACGTGGATGACAGGCTCCTTGTAGCGTGGCGCAATCTTCACTGCAGTGTGGGTTCTGTAGGCATAGAGGTGGACACTCATTTTGTAACTACATGTATACAGTGCTGGAAATAATTTTTTTTCAGCCAGGTTGTCCAGGCAGCAAACTGAGTAAAAGCCATATTTTCCTTGATACCCAGCATGCTAAGTATTCTCTTTTATAGTAGATCAATATTAAAAATCTGCACATACACTGCATATCAAAAAGATTTAAACACAGATAACCTGGTAATACCATGCAAATTTCTACTGTGCCCTACACAATCAAGTCATCAGGATCAGCATTACATAATCAGTCGTATTTTCTTATTTCTTGACACGTTTGATTAAGGGCACCCCCCTCCAACACATACATTGTACGTAAGCTCGCATCACAGTGTAATCCATACGTCACATGACCTACTTTGAAGTGGTGGCTCCACCAATCAGCAGCGGGAGTTTCAGCCCCACCCTCTGCATCTCCTTGGCGACGAAGATCATCTCGTCCAGCGAGGGGGTGATGAGACCCGACAGCCCGACGATGTCAGCATTCTCCTCAACAGCCGTCTTCAAGATCTTCTCGCAGGGGGTCATGACCCCAAGGTCGATGACCCTGAGGTAAAAAAAAAATATTGGGTTTGATTTTTTGAAGGTGGACGGACGGTGACTGTACCAAGCAGCACTATTTGGTCCAGGGACGGAGGGCCAAACAAGGAGAAAGTTCACTGTGACATATATTTTGAATTCATTTATTTTTTGCGGGGACTAATATTTGTGGGGAGGCAAAAGCAGGGTTGGACAAGTCCACTGGCCCAATTGTCAGGATTGGCAGGTGAGTGAAAGCGCTGATTGGGCAAGCTCAACTCCTACTCCACTGGCCTGATCGTTCTCAAGTATGATTTTCCCATGACTGAGATTTGGATTTACTTGAATGTTATTTTTCTTTGGCATAAAACATTGGTCATTACAGGAAATTGAGCCAATACTAAAAGAATTCCATTGCTGAAAAAAGTTGTTTGGGGCATGTAAAATACTTACCCGATAGTGAATTTTAGAAAACTTGTTAAACCCTGAAAGAGGAGGTTTCCCTGGTGTTTTACGTGTAAGTGTGCCGTTGAAACAGTTAGCGTCATGATTTTGAGGAGGACCAGCGACCACAATAAGAAAATAAATTAGATTAAAATAAAAATTACCACTGCAAACATTTCAAGATTCACAGTACTGTTACAGTAGTGACAAGTGTTCTAACCTGTAGTTGTTGCAGCCCAGCACGACGCCGACGATGTTCTTCCCGATGTCATGGACGTCTCCCTTCACGGTTGCCAGGACGATGGTGCCGGCGTACTTGGCCTTCAGAAGAGAACATGTCAGTGTATATATACTAAACTGTGACTTCGGGATGCGTAACATTTGGCATGCCTGTGCAGAGGCTTAGGTACCAGGCTTTTAGCCAGGCATGCAAAAAAAAAAAAAAAACAAACAAACATGCGTCAAATCTGGATGCGCACTAGATGCCCTTACACAAGGGAGCAGATCCTCTGACAAGCATGAAATTCTGATTGACCAGGGATTCCACTAAGTCATCTGTGGTCACAGTCTTATACTGTGACCTGTCACATTCTTATACTGTGACCTCTCTGACAGTAATTTCGCCCCTTAGGATACCTTAGAATGCATCATTTTAACTTAAAGTTCTCCAAAACTCTGCACCATGGAAGTTGGATGCCCACTGACCCCCCCTACAATAGTGGCACCTATATCACTTACTGCAACTCACCAACTGAATAAATTTGGACCACCTATAATAAAATCCTAGCTAAAAGCCTGTTAGGTACAGGTACCTAAATCTGTTCAAACAAACACTCAGAAGCTTGATCCCCATACACTGTTTCTGAGAAATACAATTATTCAACACTCAAAACAAAGCAAGAATATTCAAAGGAGCCAACCAGATCTAGACTTGGATGTACACTTCTGGTGACTATACACCAATCTAAGTGTTGAGAGCAATGACACAGAAACGCATCCTTACGTTCTCATCCCAGGTGCCTTCTGCCATCATCTGTTCCTTCATCTGTGCCTTCTCCTCCTCCATGTAAGGGATCAGGTAGGCTACGGCTTTCTTCATCACACGGGCGGATTTTATCACCTGGGGGATGGGGAGGAATAACATGTAAGGTAAGGGATCAGGTACGGCTTTCTTCATCACACGGGCAGATTTTATCACCTGGGGGATGGGGAGGAATAACATGTAAGGGATCAGGTACAGCTTTCTTCATCACACGGGCAGATTTTATCACCTGGGGGATGGGGAGGAACAACATGTAAGGGATCAGGTACGGCTTTCTTCATCACACGGGCAGATTTTATCACCTGGGGGATGGGGAGGAACAACATGTAAGGGATCAGGATTTTATCACCTGGGGGTGGGGAGGAATAACATGTAAGGGATCGGGTATTTATCACCTGAGGGGTGGGGAGGAACAACATGTAAGGGATCAGGTATTTATCACCTGAGGGGTGGGGAGGAACAACATGTAAGGGATCAGGTATTTATCACCTGAGGGGTGGGGAGGAACAACATGTAAGGGATCAGGTATTTATCACCTGGGGGATGGGGAGGAACAACATGTAAGGGATCAGGTATTTATCACCTGGGGGATGGGGAGGAACAACATGTAAGGGATCAGGTATTTATCACCTGGGGGTGGGGAGGAACAACATGTAAGGGATCAGGTATTTATCACCTGGGGGATGGGGAGGAACAACATGTAAGGGATCAGGTATTTATCACCTGGGGGATGGGGAGGAACAACATGTAAGGGATCAGGTATTTATCACCTGGGGGATGGGTTGGAATAACATGTAAGGGATCAGGTATTTATCACCTGGGGGATGGGGAGGAACAACATGTAAGGTAAGGGATCAGGTACGGCTTTCTTCATCACACGGGCGGATTTTATCACCTGGGGGATGGGGAGGAACAACATGTAAGGTAAGGGATCAGGTACGGCTTTCTTCATCACACGGGCGGATTTTATCACCTGTGGGGTGGGGAGGAATAACATGTAAGGTAAGGGATCAGGTACAGCTTTCTTCATCACACGGGCAGATTTTATCACCTGGGGGGTGGGGAGGAATAACATGTAAGGGATCAGGTACGGCTTTCTTCATCACACGGGCGGATTTTATCAACTGGGGGATGGGGAGGAACAACATGTAAGGGATCAGGTACGGCTTTCTTCATCACACAGGCAGATTTTATCACCTGGGGGATGGGGAGGAACAACATGTAAGGGATCAGGTACGGCTTTCTTCATCACACGGGCGGATTTTATCACCTGGGGGATGGGGAGGAATAACATGTAAGGGATCAGGATTTTATCACCTGGGGGATGGGGAGGACTAACATGTAAGGGATCAGGTACAGCTTTCTTCATCACACGGGCAGATTTTATCACCTGGGGGATGGGAGGAATAACATGTAAGGGATCAGGTACAGCTTTCTTCATCACACGGGCAGATTTTATCACCTGGGGGATGGGGAGGAAGAACATGTAAGGGATCAGGATTTTATCACCTGGGGGATGGGGAGGAACAACATGTAAGGGATCAGGTACGGCTTTCTTCATCACACGGGCAGATTTTACCACCTGGGGGTGGGGAAGAACAACATGTAAGGGATCAGGTAGGCAATGGCTTTCTTCATCACACGGGCAGATTTTATCACCTGGGGGATGGGGAGGAACAACATGTAAGGTAAGGGATCAGGTACGGCTTTCTTCATCACACGGGCGGATTTTATCACCTGGGGGATGGGGAAGAATAACATGAACCATCAGCCGTCACCAGACAAGGAATCTCCAAGACAAGATCTATCAGGTTGATAACGAGACAGAGTACAGAGTCAGCGTTTTGAAAGCTTTCCAATCACGTCAAAATAAGTATGGTGGTTACGTCGATGAAGGTTAAACATCCAGGTAATAAGATATGCCAAAAAGCAATTACTCACTGATGAAAACTGGTGGATGCCAGTTGAAACGTCTGACCGTTTCCAAAATCATATACAGTTGCTTGAGTAATTCTTTTTTGGCAAGTATGGTGATTCTTCACTTGAACTCTACCTTGCGTCAGACACTGTTGATGAATACAATCCTGTACAGTCCAACCTACATGTTTATGCAAGTGACCACCTCTATTGTACATATGGTTCATTTGGCCATTGATATACTGGCATTGAATTTCTCTCGAATCGGTGTTTTGGTCAATATTGAAAACTTTTGAAACTTGAAAACCAATTGAAGTATAATTAGAAATTCACTTACAAAGTTCACCATTAAAAATTGACCTGATGAAATGCTTATGGGCAACCTTCTGTTTGGCTGTGGCTGCCCTCTACATGGACAGCCTGGCCTTAAAAAGTATTTCCAACTCTGTAACCACGAGGTACCAACCTGGGGTAGAAACATCTTGCCAGCGCCGAACAGGTCTCCCACAATACTCATCCCCTTCATGAGGGGCCCTTCAATCACGTTCAGGGGGCGGGGGTATAGCTCCATGTTGGCCCTCGCCTCTTCAGTGTCCTCCACTACGTACTTGTCTATTCCCTGCAGGGAACAGCATTGGATCAATTAATAAGTCAATCAATCAACTAATCAATCAATCAATCACATTCAGGGGGCATCTCTCAGAGTTGGCCCTCGCCTCTTCGGTGTCCTCCACTATACCCTTGTCTATACTTGTCTATACCCTGCAAGAAACGATAGCATTGGATCGATCAATCAATCAATCACATTCTGGGGATAGGAATTTATAATCCTCAGAAATATTCAGTCTACTTCCTGCATTTTGAGGGAAAAATTATCAAAATAAAGCCAATGTTTTTTGCCGGTGCATAGCACCGGCTTTGAATCGACAGAAACGGTTCGTTCGTTTTGATGGATCGGTCAATTTAACCAAACCCTTCTAATAGCCCTTCTATACAACTGATTGTGTAATTGAGTCAGCGTGGCCGACCGGTCTAAGGTGCTGGGTGCAGATAGCAATTTGCTTCTGCAGCCGTGGATCGTGGGTTCGAACCCCACTTGTTACAATTTTTTTTTCTTTGTTAGACAAATGACAAATCACAGGACAAGAGATAGAAAATAATTATGCACAAGGGATGCAAATCACAGCATACGGGCCCCAATGCTCAACTGTGCCGTGTGTGTAGGGAAGGTAGTCGTTGTATTTACCTTGACTAATGAATGCTCCAATCTCTCCTCCACTGTCCGACTTCTCCACTCTTCTGACTCCTGCTCCTTCTTAGCACCTTTCCCATGGACCTGAAACAAAGTACACGTCTCGTCAGCTTCCTTTAAACAGTCTTAGGCACGATCTAGATACAGTTTTTCCCGATATCGGCGAGTCTACAACCTCTCGCCGACAGCTTTTTTTCAGTGTCTAGATGGATCTGCAATATCGCCATAAAGATATCGGGAAAATTTCTCCCGCAAGGTCCGGACCATTCGCCCGATAGCTTAGCAGGGGTCCCCGATAGCTTACCAGGGGTCCCCGACAGCTTCCGCGCGCGTGTAGATGTGTCCCGACTTCGGGAGGGCTCATTAGCATATAACGCGGGCTCATAAGGCTATATAGCTGTTTATGACTGCAAGCGCCACGGGTGTCCCACACCCGGGACCCAACGTTCCAGATCCCTCCGGACATCTCCACAGATATCGGCAAAAACTGTGAATAGATTGGGCCTTACTGTTACATGTAGATTTGGGTATCTTATTAGGGTGATACATGTAGTTTACATGTGATGGAAAATATCAATAAGAAACAAAATTTTAAACTTTACATTGCAACACAAGTTTGGATAGTGCAACAGTGAAGCTTTGAGACAATTTGGATGAGGTTAAATCTTAAATTAGATATTTTCAAGTATGGCAAAGCCATGGAGCCCCGCTGCTGTACATTGTGTTTTTTCTTATAGTTATGTTGATTTGATTAATATGTGAATGTCATCCGCATAGATTTTCACCCCCACCCCCCGCCAACAAAAGTTTTAGACCATGATGTAAATTGTACAATAACAGCTGCAACATGTGCAAGCTTATGACGTAATATACTCAGATGAATATAAAAAAACAGATTTTAATGAATAGAATGCCAAAATCAACAAAGAAGATGTGAAATAACAATGAAGAATCTATTGTATTGTATGGTATACCATATATACTCTGTATGGGTCCAGCCTTCCTGACAACATTTCATAATTATGAAGGCAACAACTTCTTTTGGCCAAACATTATTCTCACACTTTATCAAATTTTGGGGTACCCAGAGGATGTCATCCATACAATAAAAGCAATACGTCCTAACAATTTGGGGGTAAAATTCCCTCAAACTTTTTGGAAGTCCCAACTTATCTGAAGTGTTGGTTAGTTGAAGTTTAGATTATACAGTAGCTGTGCTCACCTGTGCATAGGCGAGCAAGGCCAAATCTTGAATTAGATATTGTCAAGTATGGCAAAGCCATGAACTTGTTTCAACTTATCTGAAGTGTTGGTTAGTTGAAGTTTAGTTTATACAGTAGCCAGGCTTTTAGCCAGGCATGCGTCAACGCGTCATCTGGACGCACTTTTCTTAGAATAACAAGAAATTTGATGCCCCTGGACGCCCCATACTGGGGAGAAAATCCTCTGACAAGCATGAAATTCTGATTGACCAGGGATGCTACCAGGTCATCTGTGGTCAGTCTTCTACTGTGACATCTGTAATAGTATTTTTGCCTCTTGGGATACCTTAGAATGCACTGTTTTAACTTAAAATCATCAAAAACTCTGTACCATGTAAGGTGGATGCCCCCAGACCCCCCTAATCTCGAACCAGATCCACGGTGCGTAATGTAAAGTATCAAACTCCGGTGCCCGTTTGACTCCCTTAGCCGGCTATACTCCCTGGCCAGCTTTGATACTATCTTATGGCACCGTAGGATCTGCTTGGAGATTAAGACCCCCCTACAATAGTCACTTACAGCAACACACCAATAAGTTTGGACTCCCTATTATAAAATCCTAGTAGCTGTGCTCACCTGTGCGTAGGCCAGCATCTTCTCTGTGGCCTCGGGGTCTTTGTTCCAGATGAGATCCTCACACAGCTTCAGCAGTTCCTCGCTGATGTCATCGTACAGGGGCAGGTTTCCTGCATTCACAATGCCCATATCCATTCCAGCCTGGGGGGAAGGGAAAGGTTAACCGTTAAGGTTTCCTGCGTTCACGATGCCCATGTCCATTCCAGCCTGGGGGGAAGAGAAATGTTAACCGTTAAGGTTTCCTGCGTTCACAATGCCCATGTCCATTCCAGCCAGGGGGGAAGAGAAATGTTAACCGTTAAGGTTTCCTGCGTTCACGATGCCCATGTCCATTCCAGCCAGGGGGGAAGAGAAAGGTTAACCGTTAAGGTTTCCTGCGTTCACGATGCCCATGTCCATTCCAGCCTGGGGGGAAGGGGAAATGTTAACCGTTAAGGTTTCCTGCGTTCACGATGCCCATGTCCATTCCAGCCTGGGGGGGAGGGAGAGGTTAACCGTTAAGGTTTCCTGCGTTCACGATGCCCATGTCCATTCAAGCCTGGGGGAAGGGAAAAGTTAACCGTTAAGGTTTCCTGCGTTCACGATGCCCGTGTCCATTCCAGCCTGGGGGGAAGGGGAAATGTTAACCGTTAAGGTTTCCTGCATTCACGATGCCCATGTCCATTCCAGCCTGGGGGTAGGGGAAGCATAAGGTGAAGCAGTCCTCCTCAACTGAGGTAAAGTCTGACATTTTTTGTTGATGAAGGTTAGACATCCAGGTAATAAGATACACCAAACAGCATTTACTCACAAGCAACTGGATATGATTTTGGAAAATCAACATGCCCTCACAGTGTGCACAGTTGCTATGTTTATCATAATTTTTTTCGGTGGCTTCAGAGTCCAAAATCATATCCAGTTGCTTGAGTAAATACTATTTGGTGCTTAATATTGTTCAGTACATGACAATGTACGTATAGTAGAGGTGGCTTTGCTGATGCTCATGTTTTCAGGCAAGTACACCAGTTCACCCCTGTAAGTGAAGAAGAAGTGTGTTGAATTTAATCTTTTACATGCACATGTTTGAAGCTTCAGCATACCAGGGCCACCAGCTATACATCACCATTGAAAATTAATAACACATGCAGCCCCTCACACAATGTCAGAGCTGCATGGGACTGATAAAGGCTATGATTCATGTGTATCTTGATGGCAAAGCAGAGAAACAGACAATGCATTGTCCTCTCAAATTAACACAGGTACAGATGCCGGCTTGGGTCAACACAGATACAGATTCGGCCGTTATCATTGGTGTGTACATACATGTACCTCGATGGCTACAGCTACAGGCCATGATATCTGAGTACCTTGATTGCATGGTAGAGAAAAACGCTCTGCATGCCCTCTTGGATTAACACAGATGCAAGCTTTAGTGACACACAATACAAAAAGTACAGTGATTTTCGACTAAATATACAGATACAGATATATGCTATGCTAGGTGCGTACCTTGATGGCGTGGTAGAGAAAAATGCTGTGCATGGCCACTCGGACCAACATAGATACAGATACATGCTATGCTAGGTGCGTACCTTGATGGCGTGGTAGAGAAAAACGCTGTGCATGGCGTCTCGGATCAACACAGATACAGATACAGCCTAGGGTTGGTGCGTACCTTGATAAACGCTGTGCATGGCCACTCGGACCAACACAGATACAGATACAGGCTATGATAGGTGCGTACCTTGATGTCTACAGCTACAGGCTATGCTAGGTGCGTACCTTGATGGCATGGTAGAGAAAAACGCTGTGCATGGCCTCTCGTATCCGCTCCATGCCTCGGAAGGAGAAGGACAGGTTGGACAGGCCTCCGCTCACCCGGCAGCCAGGAAGGGTTTTCTGTCAACGGCATCGTGAAAATAAATCTTTAACTGTTTGTGACAAAATATACTGAACACCACATAATAGTAATTTGTATCAGAAGTGAAGGACGTCATATGCATCAGAGTTACTGTAGCAGGGTTGTAGCCAGCACCCATCCTTCCGTGGATTTTTGGAATTTTGCAGCTGGGGACAGAAAAAATTTTTGCCCATTCCGTCCTCTGTGAGCAAAATTTATCCCTCAAAATGCAGGAAATAGCGTTTCAGAGGGTCTAGATTTCAAAATTTTCCTTGGGAGCATGCCCCCAAACCCCCCTAGCAACGCTGCACCAAAGCCATTCAAAAACCGAGGGGACGGAAAATGATTTCTGGCTGGCTGCAACCCTGTACTGTAGTGTTAACTGCAGAAAGTGTTCTGACAAGTTTTCTAACCAATGCTTTGGTCAATATAATTTCCCTGCAAGTCATCTTTCTTGTGCTTAGATCAAATCAAGCAACTGAGAAACTGACTCTCAGAATTTGGCAGAAATGTTAAATTTGTCAGCTTTCCCAAAGTCAGGGACATCTTCTGACAAGTTTTAAGCAGATCTTAGTTCAAAAGATCCCATGGAAGTCAGCTGTCCACAATCCCGTACCTTGATGATTTTCGTTGCTTCGATGAAGTTAATGGCGTACTCGTTGTGTTCCTCCATGCCCGTTGCTATGGTGAGGATGTTGGGGTCAAAGATGATGTCACAGGGGTTGAACCCGACCTTGTCCACAAGCAGCCGGTACGACCTTGTGCAGATTTGAACCTTGTGCTCGACATCTGTAGCCTGGGGACAAAGGTCATGGTTATAGTACAAAGGTGTGTGATCAAGAAAAAAATACTTTCGTACACAGTAAGGAAGCCAGTAACAGTGTGAAAAAGCACGACCAAGCAGTTACTGAGTTATGTTATGTCCTGAATATATGAAGAAGACATTTGTAGACATTGCCATTGGCAGGATCGGCCAATCTAGTGGATCAACACCATCCACCTGGGCATGCGCCTGGACCCCCCCTAGGAACCTTAGACACTTAGAGAGGATTGATAATTGATGGGACAGAAAATGATTTCAGGCTGGCTACAACCCTGCTCAGGACTCCACCAATGAAGGCCTGACTTGTCCCGTCTCGTCGAATGCCATGACGACCTTCGGCCACGGGAGATTGTTTCACACCTATTTGTCAAACCCCTTTTCACCACATCTTACTCTTCTATGACCTGGGTGTGAATTTCTTTTTCACCCCCCTTCATCTGCATAGAAACAATGGCAACCCAGGTCACTCATTCTAACCCCTTTTCACCATCTTGGGTTTGGGTAAAATGGAGTGTGTAGCCCCAAAACGGCCAAGTCACTCTAGATTCACACCAAATAGGAATTTGGTAGTGATGAGGCCTGACCTGTCCCGTCTCGTCGAACGCCATGACGACCACAGCTGCCCCGTATCTCCGGATGGTGCGGGCCTTCCTGAGGAAGTCCTCCTCCCCCTCCTTCAGGCTGATGCTGTTCACGATGCACTTCCCCTGGGCACACTTCAGCCCCGCCTCGATCACAGAGAAGTTAGAGGAGTCGATGCACAGGGGAACCTGTGGGGGTGGGGAGAGGAGGAGAGAATAAATATATAAAAATAAAGGCTGATGCTGTTCACAATGCACTTCCCCTGGGCACACTTCAGCCCCACCTCGATCACAGAGAAGTTAGAGGAGTCAATACACAGGGGAACCTGTGGGGGTGGGGAGAAGGGGAGAATAAATATATAAAAATAAAGGCTGATGCTGTTCACGATGCACTTCCCCTGGGCACACTTCAGCCCCGCCTCGATCACTGAGAAGTTAGAGGAGTCAATACACAGGGGAACCTGTGGGGGTGGGGAGAGGAGGAGAGAATAAATATATAAAAATAAAGGCTGATGCTGTTCACAATGCACTTCCCCTGGGCACACTTCAGCCCCACCTCGATCACAGAGAAGTTAGAGGAGTCAATACACAGGGGAACCTGTGGGGGTGGGGAGAAGGGGAGAATAAATATATAAAAATAAAGGCTGATGCTGTTCACAATGCACTTCCCCTGGGCACACTTCAGCCCCACCTCGATCACAGAGAAGTTAGAGGAGTCAATACACAGGGGAACCTGTGGGGGTGGGGAGAAGAAGATACATTGCTAAAGGAAAAAAACTCTGTTCTCACCAGGATGTCAACACATTGAGCATTGATATTGTAGGGTGTCTGGGGGAATCCCCCTGAAAATTCTTGACATCATTGATAACAAATTTAATGAAATAAAGCCTTTGGTCATTTTTTACCATTATTACAAAACAATAGCAAACACGGCTGGTTGGAACACAGAGTAGGGGCAGACAAATTACAGCATACAATGTACATGTACAAAATGTAGGGGCTGAGAAGTCAGAGGAGTCGATACACAGGGGAACCTGTGGGGGTGGGGAGAGGAGAATTCTGTTTGTAGGTAAGATACAGTAGTCTGATATCCAGTCGCATCATAGCTCTGAGTCTCTTCTGTCCTCTCCGCAAATATTGTAGCCTGTTATCCAGCTGTATCATAGCTCCTGAGTCTCTTCTATTCTCTCCGCAAATACAGAAGAGACTCGGAAGCAACTAGTATAATACGGATGGATACCAGGGAATTTTGTTTGTAGGTAAGATACAGTAGTCTGATATCCAGTCGTATCATAGCTCTGAGTCTCATCTGTCCTTTCCGCAAATACAGACGAGACTCGGGAGCAACTAGTTTAATACAGCTGGATAGCAGGGAATTCTGGTCGTAGGTAAGATATAGTAGCCTATTATCCAGTCGTATCATATGTCCCGAGCCTCTTCTATTCTCTCCGCAAATACAGAAGAGACTCGGAAGCTACTAGTATAATACGGCTGGATAGCAGGGAATTCTGTTTGTAGATAATATACAGTAGCCTGGTATCCAGACGAATCATAGCTCCCGAGTCTCTTCTGTCCTCTCCGCAAAAAGAGACGAGATTTGGGAGCTACTAGTATAAAAAAAAAATACAGCTGGATACCAGGGAATTCTGTTTGTAGGTAATATACAGTAGCCGTATCATGCATAGCTCCTGAGTCTCTTCTGTCCTCTCCGCAACAACACAAGAGACGCTATAATACGGTTAGATACCAGGTAAAAGGTACAGTGCATAAGAATGGGAAAACAATGAGCCAGATGGAAGTAGCAACACAAAACCCTGGTGGAATTCTGATGATGATAGATACAATATCTTTCATAAAAATGATACAACAGACAAGCTGTGTTTGTTGCTGACCTTGCAGATCTCTGGCTCCGTTGCGATGAGGTTGAGGAATCTCGCCATGGCAGCCTTGCCGTCCAGCATACCCTCGTCCATGTTGATGTCCAGCACCTGGGCACCCATCTCTACCTGTAGCTTAGCCACACTCAGGGCTTTCTGTGGGGGATACATGTATGTGGACATGAACATGGGTCCTAACCTGAGCACCTGGGTCCTAACCTGAGCACCTGGGTCCTAACCTGAGCACCTGGGTCTTAACCTGAGCACCTGGGTCCTAACCTGAGCACCTGGGTCCTAACCTGGGCACCTGGGTCCCAACCTGGGTACCTGGGTCCTAAATGGGGCACCCATCTCTACCTGTAGCTTTGCCACACTCAGGGCTTTCTGTGGGGGGAGGGTATGTGGGAACATGAACCTGGGTCCTAACTTGGGTACCTGGGTCCTTACCTGGGTCCTAACCTGGGCAAATGGGTCCTAAACTGGGCACCAATCCCCACATACCTGTAGATTAGTGACACTCAGGGCTATCTGCGGGAGGGGGGGATATGTGAACATGAACCTGGGTCCTAACCCGTGCACCAGCACTTGGGTATGTTGGTCCTAACCTGGGTTTTAATCTGGTCCCCTGGTCATGTGGTGTTAATTCATAAGAGTTTGTCATAATTTTGAGTTTGCAGGTGAAATAATAGTAGCAAGACATTGGAAAGCAGCAGGTATTTGTTTGGGGGTGTGACAAAATAGCAGTATTCACCATGAAAATATCCAAATCTTGCAAAGCAGTTTACTTTTGGCTTAACTTGTAACATTTCCTGCTCTGGTGTACGCTAATATATCTTTCAGTAAACCCTTCAAGTGTAAAAGTCAAAATGTAAGGTAAATAAAAGTTACATGTGCTCACCTCATAGTCCCCCCGTTGGATCATCTTGTTGAAGGCGCGGGAGCCCGCCACGTTACATCTCTCTCCGATGTTCACGAACAGCGTGTGCGGACCAACGTACATGGGTTCCAGTCCCGAGAGCAGCATGTGCCCCTCATGGAGCACGGAGGGGACTTTCCTGGGTCTGAAGGGTCGCACAGCCTCTGCTATGGCTCTGGGAGACAAACGGTCAAACAGTTTGTTTTATTCAAGAATATAAAATGAACAAACAAATTTTCAAAGTACAGAGACGGAATGAAAAATACATGTATCAAACAAGACAATTAATCTTTGTAAATACATTTTGCAATTGGAACATTAAATGAATCAATCAATAAATACATGGCTTGATTTTAAACCCCCAACCGGCATAAAAGAAAGCAAAAAGGACATATGTAACTAAAGTATTTTGTTTCTATGATGCAATGTTGAGTAGCTGACGTAATTTTACGATTGACTTAAGTAGACCAGAGGGAGTTACCCCATAAGATTAACAGTTGTTAACCATTATCAGGGAGATTATTGGCAACTGAAGGCAACTAAATGTCCAAAAAGTTGAACGGTGGTCTTGTGGCTAGGGTTGCTGACTTAGAATCGAAAGGCTCTCGTCTGTACATGTATTCCGATCCAAGGCTGGCCCCATGCTGTGCCCTTGGGAAAGGCACTTTGCATCTATTTCCTTCTTCCGCTCAGGTGGAAATGAGTAAATAGATTCTGTTAGGTTCCTTCACATGTACAGGACGTAAAGTCAAAGGTCCCATGTTTGAAGAGATCCACACAATGAGGACGTTTAAGAGCCCATCACACTTGCAGGGCTCAAAATACTTTTTTCTGAATACCTGCACTGGTGCAGGTAACATTGGAAATTACCTGCACCAGACAAATTTTACCTGCACCACTCTGAATTTAGGAAGCATTGGTCATACTAAAAATTGTTCAGAAGCCATTGTTATTATATCTTTTATAAAACCCAGTAAATGGACCTGTGCAGCTTAGGTGTAGGTAGACATCACAAATACCTGTACAGCTCCAGTTTTACCTGCACTAACCTGCATATGCAGTGCATGGGTAGTATTTTGAGCCCTGCACTTGTCTGGGTTCAACCTTGTGCAAGTGGTAAAAGCCTTATGAAGTCCCGTTTTTACACAGCTTGTATTTACTGTACAAACCTTGAGGGTTGACCCTAAAGGTGGTTTACAGGTTATGAAAAACAAAGAAGGCTCACTTGATGTGTGCGGGTGTTGTTCCACAGCAGCCTCCGACAAGGTTCAACAGGCCGTCCTTAGCAAACACCTGGTGGGGAGGGGGGCAAGAACAGGCACACTGAACAAAAAGTCAACTGCAGTGTTTTGCAAAACATGTGACTGTGTATGACAGGACAAAGAATTGTTGTAGACACTGTACATGCTATTTTAAACCATTTATCCTGTCCATATACCATTTGTATTGTCTTTGACTCTGTCAGCAGGGCTAGCCCTTTCATCGCACTGTCCTGATATGACCTTTTGCTCGAAATAAATGATTGGCAGAAGGTTTCCAAATTTCAAAATCACCAGAGAATAAAGCCTGTTTTTGTCTGAAAAACCCTACCACATTGTATGGGGCTTGGAACATTGGGCGATCCCTAAAATTGTTTGAAGAAGACACCGACAGTATTACTGCCAAAAATGTCATAATGCAGAATTGCACGTTAAGCTTATAAATTTTCTGCTGTGTTACTAAAGCTTTAAGATGTTGATAAACCTGGGTACACACACATGATGACAATACTTAAACTGTTGCTGTCCTTGTATCACAACTCACCCATTACCTAGAATGTTTTTGGAAAGAAAAACTTGAAGACAACTCGGGGTTGATAACTCACTCGTAAATGCTCTGCCATTATTTCTGGAGTTTCATCATAGCCTCCTAAAGCATTTGGTAAACCTGTACATGGAGAAACACAAGATTGTGACTGCAAAGTCATTTTTAGAATAGTTTATAAAAAGTTTAAGTCCTTCCTGCACCAGATGGTGCATACACCTCTGTTTCTGTTGCCCTGGGCCATACAAGGGTAACGCTATACCCACTTGACCATTCCAGCTGTATTTTTTTCTATTTTGACAATATGTCGTCTATCAATTAACTGGCTTTCATTAGACAATTGCTGTTCTCAGTATGATCTAAAACTTGAACGTAATACGCATCACCCTTAGAACACTAGAAAGACAATGGTTGACATTACATGAGTAAACATGACAGCATACAGGTCCAGTTTATGGAGACTTTTACTTCAGAATCTACATACCAGCATTAGGGTAGCACAGTACGTAGGATGTGGTGTTCTTGCCGATGGCTTCTATGAATGGTCTCATTTCTGTGGCTCCCAAGGCACAGTTCAGGCCGAGGCTGGGAAAAAACAAGAACAGCATTAGTGACTAACTTACTTCCTGCAACTTATGATCGACTGCTTACTGAGTCACGTGTTCTATCTGCATAACGTGACATCACGACAGCAGTGGATTGTTTATTCCTTGACAAAGACTGGTGCTGTTCAATGGAAAATTTAATTTGGGTGAGTCCAATTTTTGTGTTGGGTATTACAGTTAAACTAGTTCTCTAATGACTTCTACCGACACAGATGAACTTTCAAGTTGACAAGCCAACTGTGTTCTCAGTGTTCTCGCCGCCATTCACTGAAACTTTATCTGACATAAGTGTTCACTGAGTAGTTACCACATGGGCTCTGCTTGGGAAACGCTGATCACAAAGGCCTCCGAGGTCTGCCCCGATAACGTCCTACCGCTTCTGTCCACTATAGTTCCTGATACCTGGGGGGGGAAATAAAATTAACTATATAAAACAAGGAGAGGTCTCTTAATAAAGGCTTGCCAGAGGACTACGTATAACTGCTGGTTACATGAAAGGAGACAAACAAACAAATGAAGTATAAATTATGTCTACTCTAGTCTAAAAGCTCACTCTAAACTGTAACTTGTTGGGTTTACAAAGGATGTATTTTCCTTTAAACTTAATGCGTTTTCCTTTACAGTAGGTTTCCTTGACACTGGTCATAACATGAAGGACCAATGCTGTATACAAATGAAACAACTATAGAGAGGCGAGTAGAAACAGTCTCCTGGGATTCGAACCGGAAACGCCAGATCACAAACCCAGCACCGCTTACCATTCCAGTTCTGATTAAGTGATGACTGGCTTGAAATTAACAAATATTTGCTTCAAAGTGAGTACCACTAAATTAGCATCAAAAACCTTGATAAAAACACATGATGTATGTCACTAGTGTTGGCAAGACTGTTCTACTTACAAAGATGGGAACTGGCTTGTACTCTTCTTCAAACAGATGGGACAGGGCAAACAGCGCTGCCTGCAACACAAGGGATACGGATGAAATGTCACCATATGGAAAATGATTTACTCCAACAGTCAAACCCGGTCAAGCAACAACCTGGTGCAGGCAACCACCTCCAGTCACAAGCCTCGTTTTCATAAAGGCCTGATTAACTCAGATGTTTTTGAAGTCGACTCAACGCTGTGTGTGTGGAGCTTTGGGATTGCTCAATGCTGGTGGCCTAGGGTTCTCCTTGCACAGTCCAGAGTCAACTATGGAAATGAGTGCGTAAATTGCCCACCATGTCTTGAGCAAACAAATGTCCTCAGCAACCATTTTCATTAGTCCCTTGAGTGGTTTGACCAGATTCTCTTCTTGCCACTACTTGATGAACAGCAAAATGGCGTTTCATCACATACATATACTTTACACGTCATAAAGGAAACCACACTAACAGCAACAGTTACTGTAATTCACTTTGTCTTCTAGGTACCAAACTTTCACGGTCTGAGAAAATTTAACTTGTTCTCGGAACTAAATGTTCACTGTCGCGGCAAGTACACATAAAAAAAGGCTGTGAATGATTTGTTATCAGTAATGATAAGTTCACGTTACAGTTGTCACCGTGAAAACCGTGAACATAACAGTACATTGAAAAAATCAGGAATTACAGTACCTTGGAATTGGCCGTGTCAAAGATGGTTTCCACCATGAGTACGTCGCACCCGCCATCCAGCAACCCTCGCGCCTGTTCAGCATAGGCATCCACCAGTTCATCCCATGCTGGGAGAGGAATACATCAATCAATGGTTAAGTCTTTCACTGAACTGTATGCATAAATACTGAGGAGAGGTTAGTGTGTTTACTGAAAGGCTAGTCTCCTACTGGTTCCAGAAGACAGATACAATCTATGCACAGAAAATACATGTATGACACTGACACTGTCTGCTTGTTGTTTTTTTCTAACAGTGGAACATGTACTTGACCTCCAAGAGCTGAAAAATGAAACCTTTGTTCAAAACTTTGAAGTCGTTTATAGAATTTAAGAGTAGGCCCTGAAGAGAGGCAGTTGTTTTGTAATCCAGTTTTGTTGAATTACAAAGTTTCTCTATTCTAAGTTGTGCACCCAAACTTTTCTCTTCGCACCTGAATACTAAGGCTAGGTGCATGGGTGCTGTGATTCTCAAATGTGAATAGTGTACCAAGCTTCTGTACTCACTGACGTTCCTGAGACCAGGGTCCTCCACTGAAGGGGAGATGGACAGGGTTCTGTTGGTGGGGCCCAGCGCTCCCACCACGTACCTCTGCACACCTGCGGGAAGACATCGTTACAGTCATCATTGTCACATCCCCATCAATGTAAGGAATTTCTCCACAAAGACAGTAGTCCTCCTTTGCAGACTTTTATCATAGCTTTTATATTATGGGGGCTATTAAAGGTTCTCTAATGCCGGGAAAGAGAGTTACCACGGAAGCGAGGCAGGGTGAAACTCCCTTCCACAGCAAACTACTTTTCTAGGCAAACTCCCTTCCTCAGCAAACTCCCTCACCCGGCATTTAGAGAATTCAAACCTTAAGCCAACATTGAGACTAGACTGAACCATCGCCCCCTCCCATATCTTAAAAGCCCGCCCCACCGGAAATCTGCAAAAAAGGAGCATGTACAAGGGGAAATATACTGAATGTTGATACCTGGGAAATGCAAATATTCATCTATCTTCATTGGACAGATTCTCTATATAAACAGATTACCAATACAGTGCTATTAAACACGATCATCTAAATGACAAACCATCCGACTACCGACGCCCAGGACAAATGCTCAGAACACGTCAATGAAGGTAAGACGTCCAGGTAATAAGATACACCAAACAGCAGTTACTCAAGCAACTGGATATGATTTTGGAAACGGTCAGACATTTCAGATTATACCATTATTTTCCATCAGTGACACTCAAAAAATCATATCCAGTTGCTTGAGTAACTGCTCATAATACATCTGTGCTGTCCAATCAGATATGCACATGATTTTTACATGGTATAACTCTAAACAAGATAAACGTGAGGCTAGCTCGCCCTCCCACCTGTGTCTGCTGTGACTTTGTCTGCAGCTTTCTTGGCCAGTTCAGCCGACACCTTGTTCAGTCTGTACACCTGGGGAGTCATGGGGAGACACTGGTCAGCTTAACTGCACTGTATACCACCATATCATTGGAATTCTGTTAGACTGTAGATTTTCAACACAGCAAAACTTACAGTTCACAGTTTAACTTTAAATTGAAGTTTAAATCAAATATCAAAATTACACTGTCAAACTTTATTCAGAATGACTTATGCCAACACAGATGAGCTTTCATGTTCAGGTTTATTGGAATATTTCACTTGACCTGAAAAATTACTCACTTAATGTTGAGAATCCATGTAAACATACAATTTATGAGAAATATACCACAATAGAAAGAGAAACGACATTGCACACTGTGGAATTGCACTATTTTCCAATTTTGAAATTGACAACCGTTTGGCAACCACCTTTTGGCAATTTTTCCAAAAGGTGGGGTCATATAATTCCGTATGAGAGGCTCATGGGAGTATTTGCCTCCACCAGGCCCCACAGGTCGTTGTAAAAATAATAGAAATTTGACAAACGTAAACAGGTAACATGTCAGACGAGTTACCTGGGTCGCTAACCATATATAATTCTCGGTCAGCTAACTCATCTGGCATGTTATGTATCTATATTTGTCCAATTCGTACTATTTTTCCCGCGACCTGTGGAGCCTGGTAGAGACTAAGAGCGTCATACGCATCTCAAACGGACTTGAATATATACGCATGTGTGACCCCACCCAAAGGACGTTGACAGCATGATATCATATCAGTTGTTCATAATAATTTCCAAACCTAAAGTGCCCCATGCTAAGCCTACTGTAAGAAAACAACCGTACCAGTTCCTCCATGCCGTAGTCAGCCTGGGCGATCCTGGTCCCGCTGAAGGTGTTGGTCTCAGCAAAGTCTGCACCAGCCTCCAGATATGCCTGGATCACAGACACATCAACATACATCCGAAAATAATGTCATCAGGTTGGTACAGGGCTCTAGCCAGCGTCCATTTTTCCGTCAATTGACGGAAATTTGTTGCGTCTGACGGAAAAATTTTCAAACCAATCCGTCAACCTTGACGGACAAAAATCCTTGGTGGAAGCTTCAGGCGGCTTGGGGACGCCATCCACGGCCGTAAAAGCCACACACTGTTTGTTTTGCTATTGTTATGATTGTTGACAATGTGTGTCGGTGCCCTTTCGCATACGATAATCTCATTAAAACCCGTTTTTCAAGGTCTCAGTTCAGTCCTTCTAATTAATTTTCGCGGTTTTCGCGACGATTGGAATTGGCTGACGGAAGAAAGTTTCGAGCTGGCTAAAGCCCTGGGTTGGTAGATCATAGGACGGAGGAGTTTTCTTTTACACAACCAGTATTTCTCACCTGTTGACGTTTCGACGTCTGTCAGACACCTTCCTCAGAGCTTCTAACTGGAATTCTGCTTCTCATTGCCGAGTGTGCTCACTGCAAAAGCGTCACCTATATCGGCTACATATAGCGGCGAGAAGCAGAACTCCAGTTAGAAGCTCTGAAGAAGATGTCTGAGAGACATCGAAACGTCAGCAGGTGAGAAATACTGGTTGTGTAAAACAAAACTCCTATGTCCACATCAACATACACTACCAGTAAACCTCTACCTATCACAAGCTCTTAAAATCTTAGACCTGAGGCAAAATCATTCAGTCTTCACCATACATACATCACTCACAGAACTGCGTTTTCTGAATCAAACTCTCAGGGATAAGTAAAAAATCATGGGCCTCTACTTGTAGATGTACTACAGTAGTATCTACAATGTACTCTACTGTGCTTCCATAGCGCTATAATTTTTTTCCCTCAGGCTGGTACTTTGGGATATACGTAAGACCCCATTTTGTATTCCATATTTATAAACTGAATTTATAAACTGAAGACAGACAGGCCTGGAGACAACTCTCCATCTTCATGGCTACCTTGTCCCCCCAACGAACTGGAGGTCGAGGGACTAGGTGGGAAGGAAGGTAAACTGAACTCTAAAACGCAGCAGATAACAGAAACGAGCACTTGAAGCCGGTGCTCACCTTGTGGATGCCGTACACCTTGGGAGATATGTAATACACCATATCATATTCCATATCTATATATTAACTGAACTCTAAAATGCAGCAGATAGCAGAAAACTGACGCTTGAACTTGAAGCCAGCACCCACCTTGTGGATATCGTACACGATGTTGGGCTGCGTGAGGCTCAGCAGATCGTTGTTCCCCTTCAGGAGCTTGTGCCAGTCCTTAAACTCGTCTCCACGGTAACCGTCCTCCTCCAGGTGGTACCCCTGGATCATGGTCCCCATCCCTCCGTCCAGGATCATGATCCTCTCACGAAGGGTCGCCGCGATCTTAGCCGCAACCTCTGTGGGATCAACAATGACAATGACATAAGATTATCGCAAATTCTTGCCTGTGGGCTAATTGCAGGTAACATAAGAGATTCAAACAGTGTAAAAACAATATATGTGTCAAATAACAATATAAGTGTCTACTCTAGTCTAAAGCTAGTAAAAGCTAACTCTAGATCCTGGGTTACTGACAATGACAATGAAATTTATTGCATACTTATGCCCCATTGGAGCTAAATGCACTCAATACAATTACAAAGGCAGTGAGAGAAAAGATACACACGTCTATAGTTTAAATGCTTCTTCTCTCTTCTTAAAACATGTGAAGATGAACTTAGAGTTTTTCCAATACGTCATAGTTAGCTGATACATCATGTCTCTTAACATGTCTTCTTTTGTCAGGTGTGCAAATTTCTGATCTAAATGTGCAGTACTAACGAATGTATTACACATATCTTTATACAGTGAGCACTCTAGGACAAAGTGTTTTCTATATGCATACATAATCTAGCAAGACATTGATATTTTTTTATTTAAAAGAATCTAAGTAAACTAAAGAACTACAATTTAGCCAATACAAAAAAAAGCAATCATTGTTTTGTTTTTTCATGTACTTTTTCAAATTTGTCATTAAATTGCAAATGTAAATGTTTACACCAATCTTCCTAGCCAAATTTCAGAACATATAGCTGACAATCTGGGAGAGGGACTCCATACTTCATAAACTTTTAAACCGAGACAAACCTGGAGAATTTACTAGTACTAGTAATGGTAACTGACAGCTGAAGTTACACAATCATTACTGGGTACAGTTGTCTTAGCACCAAGACAACTTGTCCACCATAATTATAACATAAGAATTATGTACTGTATGTATGAACTGGCAGGGTGGACACAAGATGGGACTGTCGTTGTCAAACTTTTATAAGATATAGCATACTGATACTGTTCACATTATTATAAACCTTAATTCAGCATCAGACAAGCCTTTTGGTAACATTATAAATACTTGACAATAACGCTAGACAAAAACCCTACCCAAACTGTCTGTTAACGACGGTTACTTCCTGAAAATACCGAGAGAATACTAACTTTATCCAAGGACGTTATATAACGTTATGACATCATAATTCATATAAAATTTTAGGAAAATAACAGTGTTGTCATTCCTCCGGAAATTGAGGCATAATTCCTCCTTGGTGTGATTGTAGGAAACATATAAGTCTACCGAACATCCAAATTTTGGTATTTTTCCCCCTTCACCTGTCACTAATATACTAACACGTCTTGCGCAAGTCATAAAACATTACAAAATACTAATCAATGAAATAGATTTTACGTTCTGCAACGTTACTGTCAACTGTCAAGCTTCACTGGTTTTCAACGAGCATTGCATCGACGCCAAAACAACATCAGTACAGCCTTCGCGCGTGTGACTCGCTTTTGACGTTCGCGCGCATCACATGTACACAAAACACGAAACCTGCCGGCCGGCTTTTTCGGCTCATGATGGAATTTTCCTACCGGTGTCCCCGCACGACATCTTACCTGGGTCTCGGTACTCGGACCAGCAGGACACCCCGGAGTCCGAAGCGGGAGGCATCTTCCTTGTGTGGATTTTCCGTGACAGGAGAGGTAAAATACGTTTTCCTGAGTTTAGCAGGAGACGTAACGTGATGCAACCTATCTCTAGACAGCGGGTACTGCGAGTGGGAAGAATGTGTGTTTCGCACACAATATATACCTGCCGAGATCGCGCTTTTTCTCGCGATAACTAATCAGACCAAACCATTCGATTCCAAACATATTTTTTCTTTTCTCCTAAGATATGAATTTATGGATCTAAAGTAGAAAACTGTATGCACAAATCTTTACTATTTGTGTTTGATATCATGTTAATGAATGAATTATTATCTACCTTTTAACGATTGGGTGAAAAAATAATTTGTTATTTCCCTATATTACAGAATGCACTATGCCATAAATAGAAGGGTAGAGGTCAAAAGTCATTGTCAAAATATAACTTTTTGCGGAAGATGTTTGGAATCAATAGAAGTGTATTGTCATAAAAATCATAATTAGTGATTGTTAAAGCTGATATCTAGAGTTTTTACCCAATTTGATGAAATTTTGCTCTCGGAGAACCCCACTTCCGGCTTCCGGAAGACGTGGCCAGCGTGACGTCACTACGAACCTGAGGCCGGCGGTGTCCCGAATGTTTCACAAGTTTCCACAAATTTCCTCCCGACTTGACGTCTGTTCGCGGGTTGACTGATGCCGTGTGCGGTCCGCGTGTACTGGGTCCCGTACAGGCACAGCTGAAGTGAGTAGGGAACTCAACAGGAGCCCAAAACATGTCGTATTTCATCTGAAGTGTTCAGTCAGATTTAGATGTGTGACAGAACATACTAACACGTCCGAGGGAGTTTATACTAGCTAGGGCTTTATACAAACAGAGGTTTTACCTTTCCACGATTCGCAGCGTTGTTTGAGCTTTACAACACACACGTACAGCGTAAGGTCTTCGTATTCATGATTTGCTGTTGTTAATGCAGGGGGGGGGGGCATTTTCAAATTGTAATTTATAAACATTAACTTGAGTTTGGTGAACTCACCTGTCGCAGTTAAACCAGGTAAGTTAGGTTTGCAAGAGGGGACCAGTATGGCTTGGTGCCATTAAGTTTTACATCTACGTAGTGATATAGTATGAAAACAGAAAGTATCTGACCAATGTGCAGCTTGCCCCTATTTTCTGCTTCGAAGAGGGAGGGCAAATTGTAGATTTGTGGTGTCACATGTTTTGTATCAATAAACTTTTGACATGCAGGGACAATTTCCCCATCCGTAATCAGCATATTGTATTTTCACAGGGCATAGCCGATACTGCAGCAATTTGAGCAAACCCCACAACAGCAGAACGCAGAGTGTAGAGTTGGATCAACACTGCACAGTGTGCCGGCCTGAACTAGAGCTGAGAAACAGCCTTCAAACACCTCCCAACAAGTCGTTCCTTACATTCATGGACTGGAGGACAGAGGAGTTGGTCTGTATGCCGTTTACTGTCACTTCCTCATCTTTGGTTCCGGCCCTTCTCAATGACGACCAGGAGGCGTAGGTTTGATTCCGGCGGCTCGAGTAACGGTAACGGAGGAGAACGGACTTCTGTTTCCTCCCCGACGTATGTGGTGCCGTCTGCGGAGATGTCGTGTCGAGATAGGACCTCGGAGTTCATCTCCGCTGTCAAGTCCATGCAGATGAGACAGGTGTGCAGAGATTCACTTTCACTTTCTGTCTCACACTCACTCAGTATCCATTGTTTGATTATACTGCTGCTGGGATCCCTGAGTGACGCAGGGGTAGGCAGCAGTCGGCCAGTCTTCACACCACGCTTCCATGTGGCTCTGTCCAGTGGGTCAACCCCTGTTAGACCGCACACCTTCATGTTCCCCCTAACACACTCCATCCAAGTTTTTCTCGGTCTACCACGACCCCTGTTGCCAGACACTTTTAGTTTGGTGATGGTGTTGATACAGTCACTTGATCTTTCTATGTGCCCAAACCACTTGAGACCATGTACATTAAAGAAGGGGAGAGATCCAGGGAAAGGATATTTGTTGTAGAAGCTCCCTTATGTTATAGTTGAGTTATTGGACGACAAAATGGTCTTGCGGCCAGGACAGACTCGAAACGTCCCGTGTTCAAAACCCTGGCAGGCCTTAATGTTGTGCCCTTGGCTTGGGAAAGGCACTTAACACCTATTTCCTCACTCAATTCAAATTGAGCACCTACCTTTGGCTAGGGAAATACTCTCAAATTGGACATAAAGCTTGAGGTCCCTTGTTTGACTTTATGCTCAGTTCAGTTCATCCTCATATGAGGTGCAATTAACGATGTCCGACCATACATCTCTATCTAGCATGGCGGCTAGCAGGTTGTACTAGTAGTCCTTTAGACTGACCTCCTCCTCCAATACTTTCTTTAAGTGTCAGGTTTGGTTGTCCTCTTTTTTTTTCTTCGCGTCAGGTTCCCAAAGGAGAACTTAGGCGGCCATCTCCTCATGGCGTGCTACATGGCCAGCTAGAGCCAGTCTTTCTTCATGCTTGGATTCATTATGTTTCTTCCCTTACTGCAGGGAGCTGCCCTGAACAGGCCTGTGTCCAGAGATTTGAGGCAAAGGAGTGATTTTTCACACAGGGCAAAGTAAGTTGTGGTACTAGCCTCTCTATGAGTATGATGGGGTTATGCACGATGTATGCAAATACAATCATGTACATGTACAAATGTAGATACTTGGTTATTAGCATACAAAATACCATTTTTGGTAGTGTTAGATTAGATTCTCTGAATATTTCTAGATGTCCAGAGATTCGACATTCGAGAAACAGTGCACTGAAATGCAAATACAAAATGTTGGAACTCCAATATAGCACCAGATACATTTATAATGTACACCACTGCTAATGAATACACTGTATGTATATCTGGGTGGGGAAACAGAGCATCTGAGTGGCACCGAATGGCAGCTCACTCTAGACACACAGGTGATTTGACCCCACCCATTGTAAGCTCCTATCAATTCAGCCCCTGGCTGCGAAGATGGGGTAGTCAACCCACCCAATAAAAATAGCATAATGGGATGTTGCTTTATCTCCATGTATCTATAAAACATGCCAGAAGAGAATGAACACTCAGGCCTTGACCTTTGACCTACATGTACTTCCCGTTTCAGGAGGATCGGACGAGACATCGCCAACACATTTGCCAAGTTAGAAAAACTTACAATACGTAAGTAATCCTTACTCATGTACTTAGTGTAACAAGATACTCTTTAGCATTACATTCAAATATCAGTGGGCTTGTTCTGGCATCACATGGTGTAATGGTAGGGTGTTTGGTCCAGATCCCAGAGGTCCTGGGTTAGAATCCCTGATATGCCCCAACCTTAATGTATCTGTTGGAAAGGCACTTGACATGAATGTCTTCACCTCGCTGAGGTGAAAATGAGTACCTAGCCTCAGCTAGTGATGCCCCTCTGGTAGGGCGTTAAATGGAGGTTCTGTGTTTAAGGAAAGCCACACCTCCAACACGAACATTTGTACACTGTGAAAGATTCCCACCATATTATTAACTGCCAATAGAAAGTATAATCAAGAGTTTTGGAAAGAGTAACTGATGCCTGTTTGTTTTTTGTTTTTTTTTCCATGATAAATAACAAACAGTCAAAATATTCTCATTTACAAAGCAGCCAACAAACTTTTTCATAATATGCAATATATTCTTGTTAGTAAAGATACAAATTTGGTACTGTCTTTCTTTTGTCTTCTAGTTTCTTCTGAACTTGATCACTAATATCGCTTGATCACGGAAATGGATGATAAGTTGTTTTGCTTTTTGTTGTATTATGTAAATATTGTATTTAAGGTTCCGGTTCAGAGTTTTTTTTAGGATTTGGGGCCGATTTGACTGTCTCTGAGAAAAGCACTAGCGCTTCTCAAAACATCGTTTTTCGGATAATTCAATGTTTCCGATAGAAAAGTGTGTGTTGTCGCTGACCGACAGACTCATTTGACATTTTCTGTAGAAATGTTATTTTTGGTAAAAACATCAAAAATATAAGCTTTTCATCCCAAAATTGCTAATTTGGGGCCATTGTTTACAGGCTGCTACACGGAAAAAATGAGTTTTCCTGGGATAATGACTGATAAGGCAATGAAGGTCAAGACTACTTCTGTATACTGAGTAAAAAGGAAAAAAAGTTATCCGATACGTTTTCCGCGAGCTCCGATGGCGCTAAAACACCCAAAACGCACATAGAACGCACGATCTGGGTAATCAGGCGACAAAACGCTTTACCGCTATCGCGCGCACTAATACCAGGAAGTGTTCGCCGCACGATCAAATCTCCGACACCATAAAACGCTACGAACAACAAGCATTTGGAGAAGTATAAAAGATTATAGACTTCTAAAGCGATAGCCGGAAAATCTAGAGCCAAAACTATGGAGACAACCTCTGATTTGCGTCTTATTCTTACGGACTATTTGGTCATCTGGTCACTTGAAATTCCGAACCGGAACCTTATATATGTACCCAGGGCCTCCATGAAAAGCAGTGTCAGTCACTGATGGGAGCTTACCCTGGTAAAAGAACACAGAAATAAATATAAATAAATAAACTAATGACTTCTTTTGTCTCCAGTGGCCAAAAGGAAATCCTTGTTTGATGACAAACCTGTGGAAATCCAAGAGTTAACATATATCATAAAACAGGTATGTGGAACACAGTCAAGTACAGATGATCTATATCTGGAGGTTTCTACAAGGATCTTAGGCCACACCAATTTAATTTCTTGGTTCACGGATTTTTTCATAAAAAATATGGAGCGAGAGGGCGAAATAAAAATAAAAATAAAAATTGTAAAATGGTTGGGGTAAAGGTAACGGCTAATCCAAAACACAAAGAAAAAAAGTTTTCAGCTTGAAAAAAGTACAAAAACACTATTATTGTACAGTAACAGCACCTGTGCCCACACTTTAAGCTCTAAAGGCCAATTTGCTACACCAGAAAGTTGCTGAATAGCTTCATTAATGGTGAAAATTTGCTGAGTGGTAATTTTTATTTTTGTTTTTTTTTTCCAAAAAATAGGAGCGAGCGAATCCGTGAACCAAGAAATTAAATTGGTGTGGCCTTAGAGATAAAAGGAACTAGTCATACCTTCTTCAAATAACAGAGCTATCAAAATAGAATTGCTTTTTTTCTTTAAAGATTTACTTTTCTCTGTCGTAAAGTAGAATTTTTTGCCACCAAGTACTGTTTTAGCATCCTCATCAGATTGCTTACAACAACGCTTATAGTCACAGCTAGATGTGGAAAGGTTAGATGTGACAGGTTGCTCAGTGTATATAACCACCTGCTGTGAAGCAAGTATGTAAACTGCTATGCCAAAGGGCGGCGGTTATAGAGTCTACATAGATATAGATACAGGAACAGAAAGATAGGTTTTTCTCAGATATGCAGGTTTGGAATATTGAAACAAATTCTTTTATTAGTTTTAACAAGAAATTTTCATGTTTTGGACACAGTAAAACTGATTGGATGCTAATAAGGAAGTAGATTTTTAGATACTAGTAAATCTGTATAGATATTCTGATAATGTACTCAATAAAAGTGTTAATAATTATTTTGTTACAAGTTTAACGTTATCTCCAAATGTGACTTGCGTTGCGTGATACTTACATACATGTGTTCCTATCTTGTTAACAGGATATAGCTAGTCTTAACAAACAGATTGCAGAGTTGCAAGAGGTACGTACATCTTAGTATTATACTATAAATGAATACATTGATGAAGGTTCAACATCTAGGTAAACAGGGTCTCAAGACAACTCAATCTATCAAACAAATCAATCTATGCTATGCAAACGTATACCGAGATTACTGCAAACCAGTAGACTACCCATATTCCATGAATGGCTGTCCGTCACTTATGGGCATTTGGAGTGACATCCAGGGCATCACTTTTTCTTGTGATGTTCAAGATTGAATGATGTCCCTTACATACATGTATATAAAGATCGAATGATGTCCCTTACGTACATGTATATAAAGATTGAATGATGTTGCTTGCATATATATAAGATTGAATGTCACTTGCATATAGCGTCCAGAATTGATCTCCATATCGTATCCAGTTGTAGAGATTGAGTTGTCTCGTGATGAAAGTAAAAATTGTACATTGAAAGTTAATAGGCTCACTTTTTACAACATTCTTACTTGGAGTTTTTTTTCAACAAAATTTCTTCCAAGTTACCACCCATTCCATCTTCTCAGAAATGTTGCATTTTTAGTTGTAGTGTTATTATTACAGTACCAGTATTTTTATGAGAGTGTAAGCTCATTTTGTTTTCTGCACAATGTTTCATGCTTCTGTAGCATACACAGATCCTCCTTAGAAAGCAGCTTGCCAAAGTTCACAGAGTAGCATGTTTTCCAACCGCAGACTTGTCTTCTTTTCCAGTTTGCACGTTCAAGGGGCAGACAAAATGGCCGCCATGTCCAGTCACATTCCAACAGTGTGGTGGTAGCACTGCAGGTTTGTTTGTTTGTTTGTTTGATTGATTGATTGATTGAATCTTTGTTTATTTATGAGAATCTCAAATTGGCCTACTGGCTACACATTTCATTTAGGTCATGAGGGATGAGGAAAGGGTCGGGAATAGTGTAACCAAAATTTAAATTATTTCAAAATTATTAAAATTATATATAACAAGGAGAATATATATAATATTAATATAATAATTATTATTAAATTATATTATATTTATATATTATATTATCACATATTATAATATTGGTAATATTTTTGTACCAGAATCTTGGAAGTATGATAGATGTGAAGAGTTACAGTGAATATATAATAATATAATATAATATAAGTTATATTATATATATAATATACATTATATTAATATAATAATATAATATAAGTTATATATTTCATAATTATTAAATGATATTACTATTATTACTTATTATTATTATTATATTGTAATAGTGTGTTTTGCGATTTTGCCCCATACCTCTGCACCATAAATTTAAAGTTGTTAAAGCTTACACTCTCATTATAATGCCATTGGGGCATGAACATGCAATAAACATCATTGTCATTGTCATTGTCATTATAATCATTTGACACATGTAGTTATGAAATATGTAACACTCCCTAATTACATGAAGTGTTCAAAGATTTGACAGATTGTTCAACAAATTTCATCAATTTGTGTGCTTTGTTGTCTTTTAGTTAAAGTCATACTTCTAGGTCTTGCATCATATTCCAGTTTTAAAATGGCTGCACAAATCCAATTTTGGTAGCTCAACTGAGCGCCATTTAGACTAAAGAGGGCCGGAGCAGATGTGCATGAAGTCAAGTTGTACATATTCATATCCAGTGAAAGGAATATTATTTATGCATTTTGTAGATATATGTCACAGTAGAGATCACGATCCAGTAGAATCACCAATTCTCCTAGGAGAGATCGCGATTGGAGTTTCTCCTAGGAGAGCAATAATTTTTTTGATAAACAATAATTTTATTTAGTATTAATGCAAGCCTACTTACTACAATCGGGATCTCTCCTAGGAGAAACTCCGATCCAATCTCAAATGATGCTAAGATGTAGGAAACAGCAATAATTTTTTTGATAAACAATAATTTTATTTAGTATTAATGCAAGCCTACTTACTCATTACCAACTACACTCAAGCGTACTTGTGTCACTTCTACAATGTTAACTTCTACCAGTACAGATTGCGATCGGGATCTCTCCTAGGAGAAACTCCGATCGCGATCTCTCCTAGGAGAATCACCTATTCTACTGGATCGAGATCTCTACTGTGACATATATATATTATGTACAATGTATGTATGACAAATGCTTATGTCATATAAATGCTTCTTTACCTTGTGTGTAGTCAAAGCTGGCCACAATGTCCAATGACTTCAAGTCAGTGTTGGAGGTTAGAACAGAGGTGAGCAGAGTTCAACTTACATCTAACTGTGCTGCCAATATGCATGTATTGTGTAGCTTTGAGAAACCATGGGCCATAGGCCTCGGAATTGTTGTTGAGCAGGGGACCAAGCCCCTATTGCAACCCACTGCACTCATGAAACTCCCGGTCAGTGCTGGATTGTATGTCTGGTCATCCCTTGAGCTCAGTTACCGGCTTTCTAGTGCTTTGGGTGCCTTTCCCCAGAACTTGCCGACGTTCAGCACCCTCTCAGGTGGTCCCAAGCACATATGTGTCCTCAGTTTGAACACCAACCCGGCAGTTAAGCACGGGCGATTCATCAACAATTCCTTGGCCTACCGCCTATGGAGAAACTCCAGACTTATATATTTGTTTTTGTGTATATACATTTGTGTATGTGTTTTACGTAGCTAGGGTCTGTGTGAAAAGTTCATCTTCAATGTGAGAATTTTTTATATTGCCATGTTTCATTTCATATTTAAATTGTAGTTTAACGCGATACATTGGAAATGCACTTTCCTAGTGTGAGGAATTTGCTTTGGAGAAGACAACGCAAAAATGTAAACACAAGATTTGAACATTTATCCAGTATCTTATCCATTGACTAAGTGGCTTCCATGTTCCCCCTGCAGAACCTAAAGCACCAGAGGTCCAGAAGAGAACAGTTCTCCCAGGGCCCTGTCTCCTCCAGCATGCCTCCATCCACGTACAGCGCACCCAACGGAGAGGGTAAGGACGGCCCTGCAACTCAGGATTCTGTATCACATAAATCCCCTGTCACACATAGCCGACCATGGCCTCCCAACCTTCTCCAGACCATGGTTGGGAGTTAAGCCCCTGTCACACACAGCCAACCATGGCCTCCCAACATTTCCCACGACCATGGCCTCCCACATATACTTTTCAGCCACCAGTTTATTGGTCATTTTGTACATCATGCAAAGTCTGGACATTTTCCTTCAGTGGGAAGGTCCTGAATGTGTGTGACAGGGGCTTTACTGACTGGCTCACAAGGTTTTGTATCCCTGCTTAGGTGCAGTGCGTAAGCGAACTGCTAGGTGGCACTTCTTACATTTGCCTGTTGGAAATATCCTGACTGGCCTACCCCTATTGATATTAAAATCACAAAGCTGACATGAAGCCTAGCCAGGGCTCAAAATACCACCTGCATATGCAGGTTAGTGCAGGTAAAATTGGAGCTGTGCAGGTATTTCTGGTGTCTACTTACTCCAAACCTGCACTGGTACATGTACTGGGTTTTATACATAAATGTCCTGTTATTAGCTGCATTGGCTGTTACCAGCTATAAAAGTATAAAAGAAAAAATAGCAATGGTTCTTCAACAATTTTAGTATGATCCATACTTCCTAAATTCAGAGTGGTGCAGGTAAAATTTGCCCCGTACAGGTAATTTTCAATGTTACCTGCACCTGTGCGGGTATGCAGAAAAAAGTATTTCGAACCCTGCTAGCCAACCGCTGGTTATCTGATAGAAAGGTCAATGGCTTAATCACGGGATGCTGGACAAATAGTGGGAAGGGACTCTGATTGCAGTACATACACATGTCACGTCTTGTGGGGGTAACCCGAGGGCAAAGACATTTCTGCGGAGACATTCATCTTTCCCAGTTGTCGTGCGATCCGCCCGTTATTCAAGCCAAGAGCAATTAACAGCCGGTAGAGTTGACTAAATGTCAATCACAGGGGCCATAAAAACCCACATGACATTTGCAAGATGGATTGTTGCCATCCTGTTACTCACTTCACGTTGTTGTTATAGTAACTTGTTTGCCTTGACATTTATCCAACAGAGATTTACCTGATAGTCACTTCACTTGTCAGACCCAAAATTCCTACATGACATCCAGGGCTCAAAATGCCAGCTGCATACATGTAATTTTGAAGCTGTGCAGACAGGGCTCGAAATGCCACCTGCATACTGTAATTCCTGATTTTTTCACTGTAATGTTATGTTCACGGTTTTCACGGTGACGACTGTAACGTGAACTTATCATTACCGATAAAAAATAATTCACAGACTTTTTTCATGCACACTTGCCTCCACAGTGAACATTTAGTTCCGAGAACAAGTTCAATTGTATCAGACCGTGAAAATTTGGTACCGTGAAGATAAAGTGAATTACAGTATATACAGGTAAAATTGGTATTTCTGGTGTCTACCTGCACCTAACCTGCACTTGTCCATGTACTGGGTTTTATACATTATTAGATGTCCTATGACTGTTAGTTACCACCCAAGTACCTGTGTAAAAGTAAAGATAGCAATGATTCCTCAGCTAGTATGATCCATACTTCCTAAATTCGGAGTGGTGCAGGTAAAATCTGTCTGGTGTAGGTAATTTTCAATGTTACCTGCACCAGTGCACCAAGTAGTATTTCGAGCCCTGGCAGGTATTTGTGCATACCCATCTTGTTTCTTTTGCTATCCCTGAGGACATCTACCTGTGCTTGAGTATAGAGAAAGTACCAGAGAGAAAGTTGACTAAAAGCTCTGTGACATTTACTGGTGTGTTATCATCCCCCAATTTGTCCCTAAATCAAAGCCAGCATGGTGCAGTTTCCTGCAGTTAGACTTCAGCCCTCGCCATCCCTGTTGTTCGCCCAGGAAAATACAGCCTGATCTAAATGTCAGAGTGCCATGCTACACCCCCTCACACCCACACACAGCCATTAACAGGGTTCCACTGGTGAATAAAAAAGTTTCACGACCGCATATTTACCAGTGTAACTTAGCTCACTTTGTACCCAGGAGGTTGCACTATGGCAGGGTCATACCAAAGGCTCAATAAATGGTACATGCTGCTTTCTCTTCTTAGCATTAATGATGAAGAAAATGGGGTTAAACACCCACCTTCCTCAGAGCAATTGTGCTCTTTCAGGGATCGCCCCCATCGTGCTGTAGTTCCAGCCACTGTATATTGACTTTCAATAAAATTTGTATGTAGATTTTTTTTGTCCATCATTAAAGAATGAAATTGTAGGTAAGCTGCAAAGTTTAACCCAGAAAAAATGGCTGGCCTCCATTTGCGTCTTTGAAAAATGTGAAATGTTCTACTACAGTTCTAGCTTCCATGATAGTTTGATATTCATTGTTTCATGTCTGTGACTTCTGCTACTAGACAAGACCAAGTCTCACAGATCTTTATTTTCAATAGCCATTGAATCTTGAGTGCCTGGTGTGTAGATCCTTGTAGTTAAATATCATTGGATAGAAGAGTTTTCTTTTACAGAACCACTTGCCTGCTGACGTTTTAATTCCTGTTGAACATCTTCCTAAGAGTTTCTAACTGGAGTTCTGCTTCTCGCTGCTGTATGTAGCTGATGTAGGTGGCGCTTTTGCGGCAAGACCACAATCCCAAACATGACTAAGTTTTCCCCCCCTCCTTGCCATGTCATGTAATATCCTTGTTCCATGTGTGATTCAGCTGGAGGGTCCATCCTGTTGCTAGATGAAACCAAGTCTCTTCAGCTTCTAGCTGCAGTTATGTAGCCGATGTAGGTGACGCTTTTGCGGCAAGAACACAATCCCAAACATGGCTAAGTTTGCCCCCCCTCGTCACGTCATGTAATATCCTTGCCCCATGTGTGTTTCAGCGGGAGGGACCATCCTGTTGCTAGATGAGACTAAGTCTCTCCAGCTTCTAACTGCAGTTTTGTAGCTGATTTCGGTGGCGCTTTTGCGGCAAGAACACAATCCCAAACATGGCTAAGGTTATATCCTTGCCCCATGTGTTTTTCAGCGGGAGGGTCCATCCTGTTACTAGACGAGACCAAGTCTCTCCAGTCGGGTGAGGTGGCCATCGACATGGACGCGCTTGAGAGACAGAGACACCAGAGGCAGCTGCAACTTGTGGAGGAGGATGTGAGTCTGTTTATTTGTTGGTGTTGTTTTTGTTTGTTTGTACAGTCTAAATTGTTTTGAAGTACAGCATAAATTGTCTAAGAAGACCGCCCTGGGTACCTCTTAGACAAGTGAGCTTTCTGAACAAGAGAACAAGAGTGACGAGAAAGTCCAGTCAAGTTTCTACCACTCATGGAGGCTGATGGGAGTGTTTAAAAAGTGGAACTTTGCCTTTGGTATTGATGACATTCCTGCAGTACATGGAAGAGTTGACAGGGAGCATTTGTGAAATGACGAATTGGGGAACAATTCAGGAAGATGGTCAAAGGGTGGGGGGGACATTTGTTTGCATATCCCCTTTGTGACGTACATCCCTGTTACACCTACACAGTATTACACCTACAGTAGCACCACTGTAGTACCATCATTCTCAAACTACCACCATACATTTTAGGGGAAATCCATGCAAGGGCTGGGACCAGGACCCGTCCTTTCATCCCGGGACGGAAATTTGCTTGTTGGGACGAAAAAAATTTCACTCAGAAAATCTGGCCCTCATCATGACATAAAATTGATGAAAATGTCTTTTCCTCAGCTCAAAATGACAGATTTAACAATTTGAAAGTCAATGAGTAAGATGGACAAAAAAATCAAAGCTGGAAATCCATGCATCCATGTGCGTATGAAACCAATGACGTGCAGCATAGAAAATTCCAAAATACAGCATTCCTCTCAGAAAAAAATGCCATATCTTCGTCAAAGTACATTATTTCTGGATGAAAATTGGCAGAATTGCTGACAATCTTTAAGATTCTGTAAAACCTTTTTGCTAGAATGTAAACTTCATGTGGTTTTCTCAATGATTTTTGAGCCAATACCTTACTGTAGTGCTGGAGTGAGGCCAGTGTGCAAAAGTGCTGTCAACAAATTACAAGATAGCTTTTTCAAAGCTGTGCCCGGGTGTGTTCCACATCTGCCAGTGATTAAGTCTACATGAAAAAAGTAGCAGAACATTTGGCTCAACATACTGTAAATCAAAATGTATTTAAGTTTGGGGGGATTTAATTTCGTGGTAGTGGGTAAAAATCACTTTTTACAGTTGTTCTAAGTTTGCGGTAGCACCATGCACTGTAGTCTCTTGCTGCCATTGAAAAATGTTCGCTGTGGTTTTAATTCCGCGATGAATCGGCCACCGCAAAAAGCGCAAAGTTTCTGCATTTACAGTACTACCACAATAACAGTGTTGCCCCCCTCCCCCTTGTGCAGGATGCGTACATCCAGGAGCGAGCGCGGACCATGGAGAACATCGAGTCCACGATAGTCGAACTGGGCTCCATCTTCCAGCAGCTGGCCACCATGGTGAAGGAGCAGGAGGAACAAGTACAGAGGTGAGGATGTGGAGCTATTCTCGTACGCAGGGACAAACACAAGTCCTAGAACTCTGAATGGTCCATACTATGGGTGGGTACTGGTACAGAAGCTTCAGGTTCAGGTCCAGAGGATCAGGAGGATATACTGCAGATTTCCAGATCTGAACCTAGACCCGATTGTTTGTGAAAACTTTTGATGTTGATGAATTACCCTTACTGAGTCATTGCTGGTTAAGATATTCAGAAAAGAGGTGGTTTAAGTATTTTTCCATGAACGTTTCAGCTCCCTTTGAAAGGTTTGCAGCTGCCATTTTATACCTGACAGGAACACAGGTGCTTTTGAGATTCTATCTAGTACTACATGTATATATACTGTAAGGCCCATTGACCTAAATTGAATTTAAAAATAAACTACAGAAGAACAACAGGGGAATCGAACACACACAGTTAGGCATGGTGCTTCATCCAGTCCTGTAACATGTACTGTAAATGCAGAAATGTCCGCGGTGTATTAATGTTGGCGGTTTTCGGGTGACCACTTTACCGCGAACTGAAAACCACCGCAAACATTTTTCTATTATGGTATTAGACTGCAGTCTATGGTGTTACCGCGACCTTTAATCCACCGTGAAAAGTCCCTTTTCCCGCTACCGCGAAATTCAAACCCCGCGAACTAAAATGCATTTACAGTACATGTATGTCCATCCAGAGGCCATTGACCCAGAAACCTAGTGTAGAGTACATTATTTTGTAAATGGCAGAAGAAGACTAGATGATTACCCCACAACAGAAATAGCACCCAGGCCTTTCATGTAGATTGACAGAGACGTACTCGTGGCTATCTGAGGACCAGAGGTAATGGACCCTTCCAGCCGAACGTCATATCGAACAAATCGAACCCCCTATTCTATTTGGAATACTCGGTCAAAAACAGCCCTAGTGGGACAGGAATGGGCAAAGAAAAATGCTATGCCTTTTTTTGTTGAAGACTACACTGACTGAGTATTGTTGTTTTGGGAAGGGTACGCGCTACATGTACATAGCATTACTTTCTTCCTGGACAGAATGCGCATGTAAAGCAATGTTCGTAGAAGGGACGGGACTCTGCACTAGCGGACTTTGTAGTGGTGTCTTATATTTGACACGTGGTACAAGCTCCCTCTCCGTGAGTGACCGAGCTGATTTCTGTGTTAATTTGGTTTTTCTCCTGAGCATGTATGCACATGCCATGCATGCAACAAACTCGGTAGAAAACCTGTCACATATATACGTACCCAGCTTTACATCTGCATCGACCGCATGTCAGAAACCGGGCAATCCTGCCCACCAACAAGGTAATATTATGGAGCGCCTCCCGCTTCCGTTTGACTGAAATTATATAGCCTTTACCGCAACTATATACGTCCCCTCCTCAAATGACTGTACCCAGTGGATGTAGCCTTCTACAAAGAATGCATAGCATTTTTCTTTCGCCCGTTCTGATAGGATTTTAAGGCCCCCAAAGCTAAACCGAAGTCAATCGGTATCCTCAGCTTAATAGCGGCGGCGGCCATGTTTTTGCAACTCGCGCCGTTTTTGACCGAGGTTTTGAAATAGAACCCGAGATCGAACAGGGGGCGGGGCATATGGTGTTCGGCTGGAAGGGTCCATTGAACGGGCAGCGATGCAGATGGGCTTCATTAGGTCAAAACGATTTAATTTCTTGGTTCACGGATTTTTTAAAGTGAAAATATATCAAGAGGACAATCATCATGAAACTAGAGGGTAGGGAGGAAAAATTCAATATTAGAGGATCCGGCCTTGTAAAAAAAAAGCTATATTCCTGTTGGCGGATCCTCTCAGATCATTTCTGTAAATCTGAATAAATAAATGAAATAAATATGACTACATTCACCCCATAAAGCTGAGCGCGCCAAGGCACAAACCTGGTCCTCAGGCTTTGTTATCATCATGTTTTTCCAGTTAAGGGTTTTTTTGCCGGGAGAAGCGTGTCTTTCAACCATTCGTTTGGTTTGCATGGATGCATGGATTGGTTAATTTAACCAGACCCTTCAAATAGCCCTTCCATACGCGTGATTAAGTAATTGAGTTAGCGTGGCTGAACGGTCTACAGCTCTGGGTGCAGATAGTGATTTGCTTTTGCAGCCGTGGATCGTGGGTTCGAACCCCACTTGTCATGTATTTTTTTTCTCTGTTAGACAAATCTCATGTAATGTTTTTTTAGTAGAAGACAGATCAATTCAGTAATTCGATGCATAAAAACTACTTTTTTCATGTGATTTTGTTTAAAATCCAGCCTTTTCCCAAAATACGCACCGGCCAGCTTTTTTCAGAAGCTTTCTTGTTTTAAATGTTTTTAAAATCTGAAAACCAAGAAATGAAATTGGTGTCGCCTTACAGATGATTGCCTCCTCCTGTCAGACTCTGCAGGATGCAGATTTCTGTAATCAGCTGAACTAGGGCTGGGTATCGGTACAGCGTACCGGTACAAAACCGTTTTTTCTTATTGGACCGGTCCAGAAAAACCGGACCTGAAAAAATTAGGTGGACCGGATGTTGGACCAATTAGAAAATTAACAGATTATTTTATAAGGCATTCACACGTTTTGGCGCTTGCAGGTGGAAGAAAATAACAAGAGTGAAGTAGAGTAGAGTTTATAGTAATTTCTACCAAGTTTTACAGCCAATTGTACAGGTGCAGTTAGCGTTGTAGGATTTCAAAACGCCAGTGTAAGTCTAATACTACACCAAACTGATTTCTTTGTAGTGAAATGGACCATTGGTATGAGTCATACTGCATCAGGTCCAGGTTCAGGTCCGGACCTGGACCTGATCCTCTGGACCTGAACCGGACCTGGACCTGAATTTTCTGTACCGGTATCCACCCCTAAGCTGAACAAATTTGATTTGTCGGTTCTTGACCTGCTATTGTAACGTAAACCTGCGGGATGGACAATCTACGAGTATTCTGTTTATTTATTTATTGATCTTCAGACAGGTGGGTAGCCCCTTCAACTTATTGGCAGTTGATTTCCAAGGGGGCCCACTACATGAATAATAAAACAAGACGTGTTACATTCAGTAAGACAACCAGAGGCCAACAAACAATATATACAAATAGTCTGTATGGTATTTCTATGCTGATAAACTATAGCTTTGTTCTTAAAGCTTATTTTCCTGTAGATCAACCTCACAGTTGAGCTCCTGGTTCCAATTGTTTGGTAGCTGGGAGACCCCAGTTCAATCCCAGATGGGGCATCTCGGTTGGAGATGGACCCATCTTTCAGAACGGACACAAAATGGGGGTACCATGATAGAGTAGGTGTCTCAAGCACTAGCAATCCCTTTCTGTGAAATTTGTTGTGTTTTCTGTTTCAATCCTGAAAAGATTAGGGCTGGTAGGTAGGGATTATATTTTTTATATTGCAATCCATACATAGTATGGGATTGCAATATATTGTTTTTTCTCGGTTTCTTCTCCTCCTCCTGTCAAATCTTCAAATTGATTCAACTTTTTCATTTTTGGGCCAAATGAGCTGAAATTTGGCATAGACGTAGGGATAGCAAATACCCCCAGGTGTTTTTTCCATTTTCTTGATAGAGGCCTTAGAATTTATGATATTTAGGGTTTTTGGTCATTTTTAGACAAAATATGTATATTTTGGGCCCCTGTGCCCTGGTATTACAAGCTAATGACCTGAAATTTGGTACAGAGGTGCATTGGACATATGAGCACAGAAAACCATCAACACTTTCTTCATAGATCACTTCAAAAATGAGTAATTTTAGGGTTTTTCGCCATTTTTGACTAAAAATGTATGTTTTTGGCTCCTATGCCCTTGTATTAAAACCAAATGACCTGAAATTTGGTACAAAGGTGAATTGGACATATGACAACAGGACCCCATCAACGCTTTCTTCATAGAGCACTTATAAAATTAGTTATTTTGGGATTTTTAGCCATTTTTAACTAAAAAATGTATATTTTTGGCTCCTATGTCCTTATATTGAAACCAAATGACCTAAAATTCGGCATGAAGGTGTGTAGGACAAGTGTCCACAGTACTTCATTTTCCTTTTGAGCAAACATTACTTCAAATTGTTCAATTTGGGGATTTTTTTCAAGGATGAAGATGGATTGCAATATGCTGTATTTGCTCCTAAGCAAATGTCGGCCTTTCTAGTTTTCCATTCCTTTTTTTTTTTTACTTTGGCAAAAACTGTATATGCAGTTTAACAAATCTGATATGTATGGGGAAACTTATATCTAACAATGTCAAACTTTAATATTCTGGATAATGGTTACAGACCTGATACATGTACCCTTCATTAGATACATGGGACATTTTTTTTTTTCTAACTGGAAACTATGTGACTCAACTGCCCGCCTAAGAAGGATAGGGTTTATAATAGTTTAGTTCAAGAAACACAACTTTTTCTTTCTAGACCTCATTTATCAAGACCACTATTGAAAGGAGCCAAAGTAAATTTTGGGTTACGGGCTATATAAGTTGGAGAGAAGCATCTAAATGCCATGTACTAGGTTATTGTCCCACTCGACAGCCAGTTTAAATATTCCCCATAAATGTCAGCATGCGTGCGTGGGAGTGTGTGTGGGTGGACGTGGCATTTACATGTACCTCATCTGCTGATACCAGCCTGGCTGAGACTGTGTTGATGGTCATGTAGTGGCATATCTTCTACCTTCTATACACTAATGTCAGATGTTGGAAGAATGTTTTATCCATAAAAGATGTAATTTTGCTTGCTGGGTGCCTTCTAGATCTGAAATGTTGGAATTAGATATCAAACTGATGATTTGAAGGAGTGTATTGACTTCATATGTAATGATCTTCAAAACAGGGGGGATAAATATGATGGTATGATGGCAAAGTGACGTTGACTTTGGGCAATTTTGAGGTGTCAAGCAACTTCTTTTACCACACCAAGGTACAAATGTTCCCAGGCTAGGTATGACGCACAGAAAGTAAATGAATTTACAGAAGCCAGTCCTGGTAACACTGCAGTTTCCATGCTGTTCACAGTAAGACTAAGAGGTTACTGTAAATCAGGGCTCTAGCCAGCTCAAATTTTTTTTCCGTCAGCCAGTTTCAATCGTCGTGAAAACCGCGAAAATTTATTTTCCCAATGACACTACAAAGTAGTAAATGTTGCCATTGACACCTTGAAAAACGGGTTTTAATGAGATTATCGTATGCGAAAGGGCACCGACACACATTGTCAACAATCATAACAATAGCAAAACAAACAGTGTGTGGCTTTTCCGACCGTGGACAGCGTCCCCAAGCCGCATGTAGCCTCCACCAAGGATTTTTGTCCGTCAAGGTTGACGGATTGGTTTTAAAATTTTTCCGTCAGACGCAGCAAATTTCCGTCAATTGACGGAAAAACAGACGCTGGCTAGAGCCCTGCTGTAAATGCATTTTAAGTTTGTGCGTATTTATATTTGCGGTAGCTGGAAAATTGAGAGTTTGCGGTGGTTTTAAGTTCACAGTAGCACCATAGACTGCAGTCTCGTACTATAATGGAAAAATAAACATAAAACTACCACGAACATTTCTGCATGTACAGTACTCCAGGAGAATCTACCCACACCATGCCTGGTTCCCTGCTGTGGTGCAGATATGTCTTTTCTCTTCATGGTTCTTAACTACATTTCATACACGTACCACTCACGTTATTGAGGGAATCTACATGCAGGCACAGAATTACTATTTTTCGTTACTTTAAAGTTGCCACAAAATTTTATGTGCAATTTGAAGAAGCTGTGTGCAAATACTAAAAGGATAAGTGGAACCAAACACTAGCAATTTTGGAGATAGCATTGGAGCCAAGTTCCAGAATTTTCCAGGGTGGTAACAAGTTGAACAAGTTGAAAGTGCTTCTTTTATTGCGCAGTAGTTTAGAGTTTAAATCTCCAGGACATCTCCTTTAGTATGGTTGTTTGAAAAATAGAAATGTCCGAAACAATTTCTTGCCATTCTGCAGTAGTAATCAAGTCAAAACGAAGTTGTTTTTGTGACATATCATTTCCAGTAAAATAGACGAACAGGAACTTGAGGATAACAAGAATTTGCAGCCACGATCGATATGGCAAAGTGCCACGCTATTTGTGTGGCAGATTGTACTTTGTGCCAAATTGTAGGGATTCCTGAGTGGCAAGAAAAATCAAAAGGAGTACTGCTAGTGAGACCTAATGTTTGAGATAGGGTGATAGTTAAGCTTAAGCTTTGGCAACATGTTAATGGAAGAGTTGTCAAGCATGTATGCCAGGGTTGTAGCCAGCACCCGTCCTTCCATTCCTTGAAAGAATTTTACAGCTGGGGACGGGAAAAAAATTTTCCCACTCCATTTAACCCTCAAAATGTAGGAAATAGCATTTCAGAGGGTCTAGATTTCAAAATTTTCCTTTGGAGCATGCTCCTGGACCCCCTAAGAACGCTGTGCCAAAGCCATCCAAAGTCAAGGGGATGGGAAACAATTTCTGGCTGGCTACAACCCTGATGTATGCACATCAGCTTTTGTGTGGAAATAGCTGCTAATAACATACTGTAGATGCAGAAACTTTCGCGGTGGTTTAATGTTCGCGGTTTTCGCGGTGGCCGCTTCATCGCAAACTTAAAACCACCGCGATCATTTTTCCATGGCAGTAAGAGACTACTGTGCATGGTGCTACACCGAACTTAAAACCACTGCGAAAAGTCCTATTTCCCGCTACCGTGAAATCAAATCCCTGCAAACTTAAATAAAACTAGCTATCATCAGATAGATTTAACCTCTTGTTTTTGTTTTATGCTGGAGATACATGTAAAAGAACAGCAGATATGCTTTGTGATCAATGGTTTGTCTAGACTAGTTGCATTAGGAATATGAATTTTTCTACAGAACTTGAGTGTATGAAATCTAGGGAAATAGGTTTTGTACAACCTTACAGTTCATTTCTCTCTTCACTATACAAATCTACATTCTGTTACAAAATTATATCAAATGCAAGATCCCATCTGAAAGTCCCAGATTTATGTGACTCTCCCAACATGCTGCTTCAGAAGGAGCGCCCTGGACATGTGTTCAAAGTGGACCAGTAGTACATGTAGGAGTAGTCTCCAGAATGGTGGAGTCACCACTTCAACCTCCACATGTTCTGACATGCTAATGATTGCTTAAGAGGATGATAGACCAATTTTATGGATTATAATGTTTTTAGAGTATATAACATGTGCCCTCTGACCTCACTCATGATTTTAGACTTTATGTATGTATTCGTCTGATTTGTATTTGAGTGGATGTTATTGTATCTGTTTATGTATTAATTTTTTGTATCAACTGTGTGTCTTTTTGTTTGTATGAACCGTGGAAAATTAGCTCAATCTGAGCTAAATGGTATCTCAACGCCAATTCAGTAAAGGTGAGTTGATAGAGTGAAAAGTACAATGTAGATCTGTATCTGTATCTATATAGCCGATATGGAGACGGTACACTGAGAGATCCCTCAAACAAACAAACAAACCTTACAGGATTGACGTCAATGTGAAAGACACGGTACTGATTTTGGAGACAGCGCATAGAGAGATCTTAAAGCATCTCATTCAAACAAACAAATAAACAATATATTCCATCCCTACAGGATTGATGACAACGTGGAAGACATGGTACCGAACGTGGAGGCAGCGCATGGAGAGAAACTTAAGTATCTCACATTCAAACAAACAAACAGATAAACAAACAAATAAACAAAATGTTCTGTCCCTGCAGGATTGACGACAACGTGGAAGACACGGTACTGAATGTAGAGGCGGCTCACGGAGAGATCCTGAAGTATTTCCAGTCCATCTCCTCCAACCGCTGGCTCATGATCAAGGTGTTTGGAGTGCTCATCGTCTTCTTCATCATCTTCGTCGTCTTCTTGGCGTGAGGAGGGACCCGTCGCCATGGCAACGTCACACGCTCTGTACATTCGTCTGTGATAGAGGCCGCGCCAATTTGATTCGTTGGTTTTGGGGATTTCTGCTCCCATCCCACTAGGGCAGAGACTTTGCTGCAACTGAGTGGTTTGATGCGCCCAACAAATGTCGCAGATGAAAAACTGTTCAATTTATGCTTCTTATGATTAGTTGTCTTTTCAATTTCAGTGATGCTTTTACATTTTGCATGATATTCCAATTATATGAAGTCAAGTGATAGAATCCAACTTAGGTCACAGCGAGGGCGCCGTCTAGTGGAATGGGGCCCTTTGATATGTTAAATTGGAAAAACATAATGAAAACAAAGCTTGAGGACCCGTACAAGTCTTACATGTTTATGGAGTGAATACAGTCATGTGCAAGTTTTCCCCTGGCCCTCTGCTTTTATAATGTCTGCTTTCTATATTTTTCCCTGAAAATGTCCAAGAACCATTGAAATGGACTGATGTGGCCTAAGAGTAGCCATGTTACTACCTGTCGTGTCTGGAAATAAAAATGGGTCTGCCTTGTAGTGTTTAGGTTCTACCGTTGTGAAGATATAAAATGCATATCTGGGTACAACTTTCCCTCCGGCAAACAGGCTGATGAAATGGTGCTGCGATCTTTTTAACAGTCCCTTTTGTACGGAGACTAGGAGCTAGGGGGACAAAACAGTAAAACTAGGAATAAATCGTAGCTTTGCGCCTCCACAGTTTACAATACCAAAAGGAGTTGTTTGTACGAAACTGTGGTAGAGCCATCCTTAAATGTAAGAGGCAGAAGACTGTTGGGTGAATAAGATACATCAGATGTAATGTAAAAGAAATTTGTGTTGGCGCAAAACTGTTGAAAATCAACAGTGATAATGCCACAATTATCTATTATTTTGCATCATTGGACATCATCACTAAACATATAGGTATATTTCACCTATAGCTCTATCACCATTTCTAAATCTATGTGTTGGCTTGTACACTTTTGTCCATTCTACATATGCCTTTCTTAGTACTGAAAGTTGTGACATCTTTTATAAGATATTTCATGAAGGCTCAGTATGGAAATGGCAGATGCATGCAATATGGAATATGGCTTTCTCTCCGCTGTAAAACTGAAGTGAATTTTCTTGTTGCCACCTGTGACAAGTTTCAGTCATGGGGATTATAATGACCTAAAAAAAGGTGGTGTATGTATACAAGATACTATCTCTGGAAATACAAGACAAAGTATGTTGTGAGTCTTGTTGACAAAATAAATTTTGGTGTAAAAAGAACTTCCCTGTACAACTTTAGTGTCAGGGTATTCAGTATAGAAAAATAAATCATGGGTAGTACATGTATTCATATTTATTGTTCAATTGCCACTGTGTGGTGTTGTGGTGTCTTCTTCCATGATGTGCTGGGTTCATAACACAGTTAACAATGTGGAAGATGCACTGTCCTGTGTTCTGGGGAAAAAACACCAGCAAATGCTTGGAAGGAATGGATAACCAAGAGATTTTAGCCATTTTGAGAATAAGAATGATTTTGAAATGATATAAGCTAAACTGAGTGTATTTGGTGCACGTAGCGTGGAGACAAAATTAGCCATGGACTCAGTTCACAATTTTTATGTCACAATGTATTTGTTAAGTAATGCATGGATAAGATGGGAGACATGTCAAATCTTGGTCAGGAAGTACAGTATGTATAATTTCTATAGACTGCTTGTATTGCCCTGTACATGTGCTAAGATCCCTTTCTATAATCAAAGGTATGGAAATAGTTCAAATTATTTGCTCTTCATCTGCAAATGTCCCTGTGTGACTGTATTATTGTGAGGACGCCATGCTGCTTGTGGGAAGACGTAAGAGGGGGAGTTAAAGGCAACCTAAGCAATATTAGATCGTTGAAAGTGGAAATAATCGGGATAAAGTTGACATCTAATGAACTATTTTAGCACATTTACATCATTATTTCATAAATTGAGCCGTTAAAAACGGCGCAGAAACAAGTCGCACGAGGATTCCTGATCAAGTCTTAATTTTGGGGGGTTCCAATAATAAGGAATATCCTGGTGCGACTTGTCTCAAGGCCATTTTAACCGCTCAAAGTATGAAATAAGGATGTAAATGTGGGAATATAGTGCATTAGAGCTCAACATCATACAGATTGCCAGAATATTTCCATTTTTAACGCTACAATATTGCTTAGGTTACCTTTAAGGTCTCGACTATGTTCTTCTATGGTTCCTCCCCTTGAGAGGCTGCAGTAGCCGTCAGCCAGTCTACGTAGTTGCCCTGATATGTTATTAAGTTTCGACACTTGTCATCTAACAAACGTGTAATTATTGGCTGTACATCCGCCTGTAAATATTAAAGAATGACAATTCCCTCGCAAGTCTTGGGGCAGGTTTATTTATCGATTCACTGTGAGGTGCAAGGTACAAAGTAAGTAGATATGTAAAATCGCGGACGTGCGTAAGACTGTTAAATCACCGGTACCGTTACTGCTTTACCACTATTAAAGCATGATAAACAGGAAATGACACTGGAGAGAAAAAAATCGCACTGATTGAATATTGCACTGTTTCATCTACTCATCACACCTTGAGAACAGTCCCAATGGTTTTCCCAGATAACCACACGTCTAATAGGTCGTTATTAAACAGTATATAACGTTATGTTCATAGCAGTACACTGCGTTAGAAATGTTTAACGTCGTCTGGAGGCTACTCTGCCTGGGTACCATACGGAAAGTAGTTCGTTCCGGCATTCATTATATACTATATACAGTCGCTTCTAGCTCTTGACATTCATTATACACTATACATTGTATATACACACTATATATCGCTTCTCTGCTGTTCCGTCTGAGATTACGGACCACGTTAACGTCTAGTCTGGAATCGTCCAAATTTTGGACGCAGGCCCTACACATGAGCGAATTAAGGAATGGGTACAAGCGATCATTCGAACAGGCGTTCCGTTCGCTTGTGGGAGGCCTGTTGTCATCGAACGAAGCTCCAGAACTCATTTCTTAATTCGCTCATTAACTGACCCTAGCACCAAACGATTTAAATGTGCAGGTGGCCAGACGGATAGCAGAAGCGAACTACTAATATCCGGATGTTAAGGTGGGGTCACACATGCGTATATATTCAAGTCCATTTGAGGTGCGTATGACGCTCTTAAGCTCTACCAGGCTTCACAGGTCGCGGGAAAAATTGGACAAATTGGACAAATATAGATACATAACATGCCAGATGAGTTAGCTGACCGAGCAGTACGGTTAGCGACTCAGCTAACTCGTCTGACATGTTACCTGTTTACGTTTGCCCAATTTCTATTATTTTTCCAACGACCTGTGGGGCCTGGTGGAGGCAAATACTCCCATGCGCGCCTCATACGGACTTTATATACGCAGGTGTGACCCCACCTTTACCCAGGATAGATGCTGCCCTGTCCTTGGTGCTGATTTCCCGACAGCTGTAACCCGCGGGGCTCTCCACTCCTGCCGGCAACATTCCCTGTGTTAAACAACATGTGTTCGTGTTAGCGTCAAAGTCCTTCCCACACCTGATGGCGCAAAGGGCGTCGCCCATCTCCGTTTCAGTAGCCCTGGGCCATACAACATTGTGCAATCACTACAGCAGGAGGGTAGTCCACTGGTGTGTTCAACTTCCATTCTCTTTCCCGAATGCTGCATGAATCGTTTTTGCATGATCAAAGTAAAATGCACTTTTGCCTGAAGCAGCTATGTACTCTAGATGTGACTGCTAAGAATGGCGTGACTTTAAGTTCGCAAAAAAAAAATTTTAACGCTACGACCGGTGTAGGAAAATGAGTCTGGTTGTCCATGACAGATGTAATAGTGAGAATACGTATAGACATAACATAACAGAATGTGGGTGTGGGTAGCAGACCATTCCTCTCTTTGTAAGATAATATTTAGATGCTGCAAAATACAACAGGTTGACACCTTCCATTAATACAGATGAGTTCGTCATGGGTAGATATGATAGGGAAAGAGTGCAGGGAAGCGGAGCACATTACTACAGGCCGCCACCTCTCTTTACCCGACGGGCTGGGTGTCGGCTGGCAGAGGTAATCCACACGCAATTGCAAGGCCAACGACCTGTGTTATCCATCAATCATATAATATCACTTTATTGTTGTATGTCCCAAATATTCTGATATACGAAATTCTCTGTACACAAGGCTGTCATCTTATACACAAGGATTTATCACAATGGACCTGAAGTGCAAATTCAAATACATCATGACATGTGACAATCCCTGCATGACAGATATAGGAAAATATATTTAAAAAAGTTTAGACATTAGAAACTCATCCAATGATTGTAAAAGTCACCAATGACTGTAAGAAAGTTATCCCATGCTACAACTTCTGTATTAGTTAGATATGTAGATGTAGATGCCATAATTTGTACCCCGTACAATTGTTGTGCAATAAAGCTATCAGTATAAATAAAGTCCTAGATAACCATCAATCATATAAATAAAGTCCTAATTCGCATAATTTATACCTCATTGTGCAGATATCCATTCAAGCTACCTACATGCCACATATCATGACATCCGTCTTTTCCTTTGTTCAGTTGTCTTCTTAGAAAGATCTTAACAAAACCTTTCATACAGTTCACGGAAAATCCCGCGATCAAAAAGGTACGATGTTCACCCCAACATCTGCTTGGAAATCATCTGGAGGCCCAATATCAGATTCGAGTGTGAAATAAGAGTTGTTTTACCACAGCGTTTGCAACAACCGACAATGTTTAGTACTTTTACGGCAATTGCGGCTTATTCTACCATTCTATGGTTGCCTGGAGACTCGTTCCAACTTATTTCAGGAATTCGACTATCGTATATCCATTTGTCAGTTGTTTGACAAGAAAAAGGACTACAAGCAATGCGCGCGCGGATGCCATACATCAACCAAGACTGCTCTGAACTTACCAAGATAAACGTGGGACTGGAATATTTCAAGTCGTGATTTAAATTGATGGCAGGCTAGCAGAGGCCAGGAGAGGAATTAGATTAACTCGGTACCAATCAATCAGGAACATATTTTGTAAGGAATATTGTCTTCTGGACAGTGATGGAGTAGTTTGCTCCGATGTTTATTATACATTACATGCAGTCGCTTCTCTCTCTGACTTTTATCATACACTATATACAGTCGCTTCTCACTCTGACATTTATCTTACACTATATACAGTCGCTTCTCTGTATGTGTAGCAGAAGCGACCATAGAAGCGAACTACTGCCTAGATGGTACCCAGGCTATCATGATACCCAACAGACGGTCAGACTTAGCAACAAGTCCCCCAGCCCTTCTCGGTCCTCCGACCGAGTTCATGCTTAACTCCGATTTTCATCTTTACGTCTATTACTCATTTTCTCCATTCATTCACTCGCCCATTCATTCATTCGCAAATCAGGACTTTTTGGTTTCAGCATCCATTGTCCAAATGGCCAACGTCAACTCTCACCATTCTACTAGAGCATTCTTTTCCCTGTCACTGCCAAATGTAGCCCCATGTGTTGTTATCCACTTTGTCTATGGCACGGTATTGGGAGGCGGAGCCCATCCCTATCCTTCCCCTACCTTTCACCTCCCCAACCGAAGTCAGGTACAGATTCTTAGACGTAGGTGAAGTGAGGACAGTTGAGCGTCTTTCCCAATGATAAAAGAAAGCATCGCTGGATTCGAAACTAGGTTTTCTTGGTTCTGGGCAAAACACCTGAACTATTATGCCAACAAGACTCAGACCTGTTACTGGCATAGTTATAGATAAATTGACATGTTTGCAACGTACCGACTCCTCCAAGTTCTTGTCGGTAGAATGTTGGGCTCGGAACCTAGAGGTCCCGAGTTCGATACTCGCTGTGCCCCCGACTTGTGCCCATTAGAAAGGCACGACCTTCCTCACTTCACCCAGACGTAAAAAAATGGGTATGGGTGCCTGACTTTGGTCGGGGAGGTAAAAGACCGTACCCTGTCTATATCTTATATGTTTCACTGTTAGAATGAACTACTAGCTTGAGAGCAGTGCCACATTGTCCTCGTCTGCCCCAAAGCAATTTTTTTAATGTATAAAAACTGCCCTTGTTTCCGTACCCCATCCGCCCTCCGGATCCACTCACACCAGTCCACCACTCCTCGGGCGCAGCGCGAGAGGATTAAGGCTTGCAACCTGAGGAAGTTGAACGGATCACAAGAAACAAGAAAATAACGGGCTCGGATTTCCACGTGCGTCATCGGACGGTTGTTCAGACTGCAAATGTTCCGATTTCACATGTTTCTCTGATTACCGGCACTTTCACTTACTTTCGCTTTCCTCCTCATCCCCGGTAATGAGCCGCCTCACGCAGCTTCCACCCTTTGAGCATGTTAAGACGACTCTTAACTGCTTTTATCAAGATGGTAGGATAGCGCTCATTTAGATATCCCGTGTCCTCAAGCAGGAGTCAATTGACGGGCACAGGTTTCTCGGAAGTCAGGAACGTCGTATTTTTAATTTTATGTCTTATTTCTTTAAGGTGATTTTGACCCCAATATGTTTTATTTTGTCGAGTTTCCGACTTAGTACATCGGCTCATTGGTTTACCTGAAGACTCAGCCAGGCACTCAAGTGTCAGGGCCAGAGCGAGACCACGCCACAGGTGTACAGAGGGAGGTGAAGAGTCCCTCCGTGCACACGGCCTGACTCTCCAGAAAGCTACACACCTGGCTATAGAGAGATGTCTACATCTCCCCACGACGCCCCCCCCCCCGCCCAAGCGGTAAGGATTAAGTAAAGTAAAGTAAAGTTTTTTTTTGGTTTTTTGCTTTACTCAATGGTCACCACGTAACAAGGCCATGAAGGCCACTCAAGGTTACGGGTTACATGATTGGAACTGTAACAGCAACTCTTCGCCCTAGGTCAGAAACATCATGATTGAGACCAAGCGGTAAGGATTAAGTAAAGTAAAGTAAAGTAAGGAACATTTCCCCTTTAATTATTATTTCTATGCAGAAAATAAAAGTTTGGTAAGACTTCAACTATCATTTCTATGCAGAAAATAAAAGTTTGGCAAGACTTCAACTATTATTTTTATGCATAAAATAAAAGTTTGGTAAGACTTTTAAATTGAATAGTCGATTCCGAACTTAATGTAACATCATGCTGCCTCTGATGTGGTTCTCTGAGAAACACGTCCGGACCCGCTATGGGTTGGAGTATGCAAAGACTACCGCCAACAGCCGAAAGAGTCTGACATGAACTTGATCTATGCCTCCTTTTCTATAGTGCAACATTTGTGTCGAGCCACTAGGCCACAAGAATGCAGTTAGAATGTGTAGTTTTGACACGTACCTTACATCACAATCATTGATAGAAATCAAAGAAACGTGCTAAAAACATGAAGCTCATGTCAGTGCCACTTCGCCCCCACTTTTACACACACGTTTCTCTCCCCGCTATCCAACGTAGGCTATGATTATGGAAGAACTGCCAGACACGCTCAACCTCGCGTGACATTTGCTACCCAACGAAGGGGAGGCAGCCATCCTCTCATGTTTGAGTGCTCGTCATTGATCGGCGTTCGTCTGGACATGTGTCAGTTACGTTGAGGATCAGTCCTTCATGAGTGGAACGTAGACGAGATCACTTGACTTGACTTGACGAGTGAGATGGGCAGAAAAAAACACACATGTAGGTCAGTTCAGGTAACTCTGTTCCCGTACAGCTTCTCTGCACAAACACGTGACAGACCGCTCACGTGGCTGAGCTACATTGGGATATACTGGACACATTTTGTTTTTGTGTTCATCAACTTTCTTCATAACAAAACGTTCGTACTATGGACTGATTTTCAACACACATTGATGGTCTATATCCTGTCTTTGTTTGTTTGTGCATGTGCCTTCCTAGTCTGTAACGTCTTGGAGAAAAAAGAAAGGAAACATAGCTTAAAGTTTGTTCCTGAAGTTTCAAATCTGAAGCTCGCGATTCCCTGAGTAGTTGTAATAAGCAATAAACACAATTTAGACGGAGAGATAAAGCAGTTACGCTCCGTGCGTCAGCTAACGTCACTGTCGGTCGTAATGTATAACAAGCAAGCCGAGATATGGGCGTCGTGCTGACACTGTTTAGTCTGAATTATTGCCTACACATATCTGTCTGTCTACAGACGCATTCCCGCCGTCATGGTAGCCTGGTATCCAGCCGTAATATAGTTCCCGAGTCTCTTCGCTCGTCTTTGCAATTACAATTGCAAAGAGGAGCGAAGAGACTTGGGAGCTATATTACGGCTGGATACCAGGCTACCGTCATGGGTTTGTCCCGACCTGCGACAGCATGTTTGGCTCGGGACCGAGAGGTCTTTTTTTTTTTATCTATGCTGTGACCACACCTCATCTTTAGCAGCTGTGCTGACATTTACAATGCATCACGCTGGCGAATATCGGTGAGGTGGGCATTAACTATTCGTTTAAAGTCTCGAGTTCGAATCCTGCCGCGGCACCGATCTTGTGCCCTTGGAAAGGCACTTTACACGGCTTTTCTCACTTTACTCAGGTGAAAACGAGTACTTAGCGTCCGCTATGGCCGTCCCTCGGATAGGGCGTAAAATGGAGGTCCCGTATTTGGGGAGAGCCACACCCCACGCACGTTAAAAAACCTACCGCACGTGCGATGGTGCGGTGTGCGATGGTGCAAATCCTTCCCCCTAGAGTTGGTGATTCTCTACAAATCAGCCGGACTCCGGGAATAATAGGGACACATCAGATACTAAACATAGATCTGTATCAAACCAAACCAAACTATACCATCCCGACCTGCGACAGCGCGCGTCAACTAACGTCACTGTCGGCCGTAATGTACAACAAGCAATCCGAGATATGGGCGTCGTGCTGACACTGTTTAGTCTGAATTATTGCCTACACATATCTGTCTGTCTACAGACGCATTCCCGCCGTCATGGGTCCGTCCCGACCTGCGACAGCGCGCCGGGAGGGGCAGCGTGGCATCCGGTATTTCTCGGTCCGTAAGTCAAGTCGGCGGTTCTTCTTAGCAAGTAGACCATCGTCTCCAGTGTAAGGAAATGAGTTAAGACGTCAGAAGGTCTTCACGAATATAGGCGCTGGAAGCAATCTTTGCAAAACATGTCGTGAATAAAAACATCAAGAACAAGATGTACATAACGGTCCGTCAATCATCCCTTCTTGAATCATGGTCCTTCAAAGTTTTAACAACAATCGGTCCCTGCTGGGAAGGGGGAGATGAAAAGTATGAGTCCAGGGGATGTCTACCATCAAAAATCACGACCATTGCGTGTCCAGAACATAAGATATGAAAACATGAAGTTCTGCTGAAGTACCTAGAAAGCCATGACAGGGTCCTAGAATCTAATCATTGCCTCATTTTGTCCAACGTCTTGACTCTACACAACATAACGAGTATCATAACGATTCATACACAGCTTCTCGATTTATTCTGTTCACAAAGAAACAAACAGAGAGTCAAGACAAAAACATAGCAAACAGAATCAAACACATAACCTATTTCGGTGACGTCTTGCTCTCCAAATTAGTCTGCTAAGTATGCGGCTATGCTGCTTTATCAAAAAAGGAATTTCTCTTTAACTAGTGCGTTTTTTGTTTCCAATATATTTTATCTGATAACGAGACAAGCGCCGATCACGTATGGGAAGTCCACGTGAATGCCGTGAACTTGTTCAAAGCTGCCTCCTCAGCCGCACGCCCACGTGAGTCCTACATGTGCGGATCCACTCTCGACTCCACTGAAGTACTAGGCTTCCATCAGGGACATCCTGTCGGGTGGGATGTAGAGCAGTGGTCCCGTGCTTGAAGACATCAATACCTCGAGCACGTCACGTTTAAGAGCCCGCCACTCTTATCGAAAAGAGCAGGCCGGGGCCCGTCCCGGTGTGAGTGGATCTCACAAAGCTTGCACCTGCTGTACTGTGCAAAGCTGGTGTGTGGAATGACTTGAGACGCGTACAGTTTGCTGGTTATGCCTAAGTCACTTTTTTCATTCACTTAAACTTTGACAGACAAGACAGACGTAGTGGTGGCGCACTCAAGTTATCTACTTATATTAACGCCACCACTATACTTATATATACAAAAACATAAATATAACCATACTAAGCAAAATACAAAATGAAGAAAGATGTAAACAATACTGATAACTCAAAGTCACATTTCAAAACCGGGACCCGGCCAGGCTGTTTGTCGAAACGAAAAATAAAATTGTGCATCAAGAAATATGAACAGATTGTGCTCATGACTAGTTGTTTTTATATTTGGCGTGTTTTCTTGTCTTTTATATCCTACTTTTCGTTCTCTCACACTGCCCGGCCGGGCCCCGGTTAGGAAATATGACCTAAGCATAACATGTATGCGGAAGTATTCACACACTGACTGGAACGTGCAGGGAACACGTGCATGACCTGCCGCTTGTACGGCCGGGATTCCGCTGTGCTGGGCTTACCATGGCTAACGTGTTTAAGGTGGGCCTCTACTTAATCACGGAACCAGCCACGTTACATTTCATTTATTTTTCATTTATTTCAAATGCGACAATGCATGACACGTGGCAGCCAGGCAGCAACAAGGCTGGTAACGGCTGCCACTGATACATACAAAAACAAATCATTACATTTACAATATAAAATTCATTCGAAGGAATATCAGACTACACAACAGCAATACATCATACATCATAAGTAGCAGTAATTTTTCAAGGAACAAAGTACATCATCATCATTATAATCAATATACATACCATTATCATCATCATCATCAATATAAACACCAAATAAGCGAGAAAGAAAAGAAGAGAAAAGATGGAACGGTTGGAAAGTCCGTTGGGTTTAGTATTTTACAAGTCAGTGATCAGATAAGAGGTGGTTTCTGCATTTGGTCTTGAAGATTCTGACGGTAGCGGACTCTGTAACTTCACTTGGTAGAAGGTTCCACAGACGTGCGGTGTACAAGAAGAAACTGTTTTTGTAGCTGTTTGTTTTACTCCCGTCTACGTTCCCATCACACAATAAAACATGGCGGCCTCTCGTTCTCTCACACTGACGTCTACTGAAGCATCACGAACTTGATTCTGTGGGATGTATCCCCTGGAGACCGTCAATGTGAAACGGATTTGTCAGCGGAACAAGAAGAGCTTGAATAACGGATTTGACCTTGTGACGCCAAATGAATGTTTTATTGCTTATACATCTATATAACGTCCCCAAATGAGGAGCATCCAATAAGTTTTGATCAAACACTTCACATGTCATCTACTGAAGTTTTCGCTGCACGTCTATGTCTAAATCTACCTGCAACCGCTCGGTACCAGTGTGCCACCATAGTTGGGAGTTAAGCCCCTGTCACACATAGCCAACCATGGCCTCCCAACCTTCTCTAGACCATGGTTGGGAGTTAATCCCCTGACACACATAGCCGACCATGGCCTCCCAACCTTCTGCAGACCATGGTTGGGAGTTAAACCCCTGTCACACATAGCCGACCATGGTCTCCCAACCTTCTCCAGACCATGGTTGGGAGTTAAGCCCCTGTCACACATAGCCGACCATGGCCTCCCAACCTCCTCCAGACCATGGTTGGGAGTTAAGCCCCTGTCACACATAGCCGACCATGGCCTCCCAACCTCCTCCAGACCATGGTTGGGAGTTAAGCCCCTGTCACATACAGCCGACCATGGCCTCCCAACCTTCTCCAGACCATGGTTGGGAGTTAAGCCCCTGTCACATACAGCCGACCATGGCCCCTAGACCTTCTCCAAAACATAGTTTGGAATCAGTCGTGAACCAGACCAACTGCCGTTTTGAGTTCCTTGTCCCTGTTACCTACTTCTAGTCTTTAAAATTGTCTGTGCCGATCAACTTTTAATTAAGGCCTGGAAAGTCACATTCTGCTTGGGTGCTAATAGAGGATTGAACTGGGGCTACAATAGGGTGGATTTCAGGCAACTCGCGACCCAGCGTCAACCTAGTTTAGGGATAAAAGCCGTGAGAAGGTTTCAATGTGTAACAGGGTTTCAGGGCGGCAGATTCGATCCAAGCTTCCCAGGTCGGTCCATACAACAATACCACCCGATAACAATAAGCTTCTCGTAAGCCAGACATCCCAGTTTTATTTCCGGAAGACAGACCGACAGCAACACTAACTCCTGTCCGTGTAACCTAGCTGCGAATTCCCACGTACTAGCGGATGAAAGACGGCACCCCGATGACGTCAATGGCGGGTTATTGGTGCATCCCCGCCTCGCCGCGCTGGGACACGGTACAATACACCGGCACGGCGCGGGTCGGACAACCTGCGTCATAGCGCTCTCTGCAGGCTTAACTCTACAGTCTGCGCTGCGTCCCGATAGCTTCCAGTGTCGGCAGTGCTAAAATAAAGTGCTCAGCTTCTGACCAAGACTGGCCAAAATACGACAATAACATACGTCGGCCACTCGCATTTATTTCCATCGCAGCAAGTGCCCTTCTGTAGAAGTGGTAAGTGCTTTTAGACCAAGTCACGAGAGCTGCAATATTGTTGAGGAATTCCATTACAGACATAGCTGAGTGGATTTTGTCTTTTTATACCTTTGACAAACGCACTCACCTTTTACTTTCTTTTAAGAGTTTAAAAGTCTACGTTCTTTGCGTTAGTGGAGAAAAGGGCGTTGCGTGAGTATTTTTGTGTTTGTGTGTTCGTCTGTGACAGACTGTGTGTCCCTCTACATGTGTGTATGTGTGCGTTCGTGCGTGCATATGTGTGTGTTTGTGTGTGTGTGCTTGCGCTTGCTTGGCTGTGTGTGTATGTGTGTGAGAGAGTGTGTCTGAGACTGTGTGTTTTGTTTGTGTCTGTGTGCGTGTGTATGTGATCATACATACAGAACAAAACAGCCACGAAACGAAATACTCCAATTTGGGGTTTTATGACACACTTACATGGACAATCTTTCTGCTCTGTTGTAAGGTGTCGAACTGAAGCTAGATTACTTTCTAGTGTGATACAGAGGTATATGGTATGAATATTAATATCACATCCCCACATATACATGTGCGGACATGTGTATACACATAAATGCATACACGCATATAAATTGCTGTATATATAGTTGCAGTAACATTATGAGTGAGTGAGTGAGTGAGTGAGTGAGTGAGTGAGTGAGTGAGTGAGTGAGTGAGTGAGTGAGTGAGTGAGTGAGTGAGTGAGAGTGTGAGAATATCAAGACGCCCCAAAATTATCTGCACGTACTTTCTTAAATGCAAAGTTGGGCGGGTTAGAGAGAAGTAAAACTACCTAACTTTCACTACAAATCTTGTCAAACTCACCTCCAGACGACGTGCAATTACACCCCTTTGCCTCCCTTGGTGCCCGCTATGATCACAGTCTTTACTTAACCGTGGATGAACCAACTCCCGGACTTCAGAGAGACACGTTAATAACAAGGCATGTCTTATATAAGCTGCCTGGAGCTGGCTGGAGGCGTGATCAAAAGGTGCTCTAAACCGTTGTGCGTCACGGGAATGATTAGCACGCAGCGCGCGCACGCCGTAAATTGAGTTATGTATGTGAGGATGGGTTCGGCTTATATAAGTGTACGGATATCTCTGGCTTGGGTTGTTTTGATCCGCCACGAAAAGATATCCTTCTGTATCTGCATCTATATAGCCGGTATAACCGCCCTTCGGCGTCAAACACCAGCTTCGCAGGCACGCAGCGCGGCAGCAGCTGGTTATATTACACCAAAGGACCCGTTACACCTAACTTTTGCACATCTATCTGCAAGCGTTCTTTAAAACTATCCAGAGATGATGCCCCTACTGTGCTTGGTGATAACATATTCCACTCTACGTTAGTTTTAGGAAAATACGAATCCTCTTTTGATCCTCTTTTTATCTCTTTTTTTATGCTTAGTGCTACCCTTTCCGTGGTGATGGACTAACTGTTTTCTGTGCCATTATCATCGGCTGTTGGTGCACCTGTCCTTGGTGCTGAACACATGCATATTGTTCTAATGTCTGTCCTTAGTGCAAAATACATGCAACTTGTTAATGCGTGTGTCCTTAGCGTCAAAGAAATTCAGGTTACTATCCAGTGAACATCCTTTTTAAAGATATGCATTGCTAATGATGTGTACTACTTTTTGAAGAGATATATGATATTCTTATATGAATGTTTTGCCGGTTGCATGGAACATCCAATACCGCCCTCGATGTAGTCCGTACTTTTGACTGCATGATTGCTGCTGATGAACCTGTCCTAACTGTACCCCGCGGGTGCTAGATTTTGTATTCCTTTTTGCACACCGTTATGTACTATATGTAGTGGGACCGCGTGGCACGATCGGGAGCGCGTTGGTCTCAGGCCCGAGAGGTCCGGGGTTCAAATCCGCTTGCCGTGTCACCGATCTTGTGCCCTTGGGAAAGGCACTTTACACGACTTTCCTCACCTAACTCAGGTGTAAATGAGTACATAGCTGTGGCTAGTGGCAGTGACAGGCCTTTGTTGTGGTGACAGGCCATAGGGGCATGTTCGGGCATGACGCACCCGCCATGACACACGAGTCAGGGGTAGGAGGAACCCCTTGCATCCTTGGTCGGAAGTCCTCCTAGGAGATGGAAACTCCAAATAATTTTTACGTCTTACGTGGCAAAACAGTTCTGTCCCTGTAGGACTTAGTGCGCCAGCAGACGAGAGGGTGGAGAAGGAAGTGCACACCCCTCCTTCACCTTAAAAAGTCACGTGCAGGCCAGGCAGACTGGTCGTCTAATCAACCTGTCTGCCTACCATTGATCTTCGGATACGAAGAAACAGCCATCATGTATTATATTCTACATTGTCATTGTCATTGTGTAGTGCCATAGTCTGCATTGACTGACTGACAGTAGTGTTGAATGAAAGGCGACCACAGATTTCATTCCCTTTCTCTGCGCGGAGGGTTTTCAAGCTGCCGTTTACATCCCTGTCCTTCGCTGTTGTTGCTACTCTTGTCCTTAATAATGACAAGTGACTGATGTTTCTATGCCCTTTGTATTAAAAAAAACTGACCTTTGCTTTTGTCCCTAATGTTAAATACCTGTCCACAGTGCTGAATTCATTATTATTGTTGTTGCTGTCCTTAGTGCTGAATATCTGGCTATTGTTGTTGTTTGTTTGCTTGTTTGTTTGTTTTATTAAACAAACAACAATAGCCAGATGTTAGTATGGAATACCTGACTGTTGTAGTCCTTAGTGCTCAATACCTGGTTGTCAATGTTTTCCTTGTTAATGAATACCCAACTGTGAAATTTAGTACTAATAACAAGACCCGCCATCTTAAGTTGCAGCCCCTTAGAATATTATCAAGGTGACCGTCTCTACACAGATCCAGAGAAAGAGAAGCCATATGGTAGTTGTAAGTATAACGTTAGTATATAGCGGGTCAACTTTCCGTACGTACGCACGTAACTTATGTATCTGTATTCGTAATCGATCTGCTACCAGTGCCATATTTATATTAAACAGGCACGTGCCGTTTTAAGGCGATTCCTCCCACCAGTGAAGTTGTCCAAGCTGGTTTGGACAGCAGCGTGAGCCTACAATCCCGTGTGAAGAAGATCGTTTCGCTTCGTGACTACGGTTTGAGAGAAAGGCGTACGTGAGGACATCTGTGCTTTGCATCGCTCCGAAGATTATTGAGTTTTAACTGAAATATCATTCACTGCGATCTTTAATCTGATTTTCAACAGGACCGCCTTTACTAAGCCCCTGGCAACAATCCGCACTCAAAGGTGTCAAAAATACACCACAGATATCACCCATCTCCACTCTTCTACTCTCCATTCGGGGGAGCCCCGCTGACGTCACATTGACGTCAGAGGGAAGTGCATTTGTTTGCCGAGCATCTGGAGCCGCCCGGCGTGTCTAATTGACTTTGCGGAGCGACGATGGAGACGTGAACTGCCTGCCGCCTGTAGAGGTCCTTCACCCTGCACTGTTTTGTTGAGAGAGACCGGCAAGTTTGGTCGTACGGTGCACTCATCAGTATAATTCGACATGGATATCACCTGTATTAAAATGTCATGTTTATAATCATCGTACCACATTGCCCCGAAGAGGAGATAGGCGCCGCCAGGGGACTAAAATCCTGTTGAGTCAGCATAACATGTTGTGCTGCCCCTACGGCTGATTAATCATCCTACGGCTGATCAAAAGGCTATGGGACAAACGAACGAACGAACGAACCGCATGCTAGTCAACTGCTCTACTACGCACCGGTCGCATGTGTGTAGAACTGATTGACACGTTGAGTTAACGTTTTGTGGAAGATTGTAGAAAATGAGTCTGAAAAGGTGCATATAGTTTTGTACAAAATTACTCTTCGAAAACTGTCCTTATACTGCTAGTTGTGATAACAACAGAAATAAGTTAATGAATTTAATTGCAGTTATTTTCTTTAAATGGATGCTGCTCGAATACAGAGGAGAAATATCCAGCAAAATAACTTTTTATTTGCTTTGGAACAGACGAGGACAACGTGGAACTGCACTTAAGTTAGCAACTTATTTTGCCACATACAATGTACAGACAGAAGGTAAGCGAAGTCAGGTACCCATTTTTACACCTGGGTGGAAAGAGGAAGGAATTATTATTACCGGCTCTATAGATACAGATATCAATATAACTTGCGCGCGTCGTAACCAGGTGCGTTTTGCTGCCTACGCATTTGCCTCAGATGTTGCAATGATCAATCAATGGTGTCTTCAACCATAACGTTATGTTGCATTTGTCGCGCGCAAACAGTACAATGTAGCTCAAGCATCCTGTTCAAAAGGCTACATAGATCTTGCTACACATAGATCTTGCTACTGCTGTAACGTGTGGCCGCCTCTGCTTATTCAGGTGTCAGTGATGAGGCACATGAAGATTCTTTCATTTCTTAACCCGTTCCACTGAAGTATGGAGGCTTAGACGACACTAAAACCCAGCTAAACCCGTGATCCTACTTGCTCGCCGTCGATCCCCGCTTACGCACGACTCTGGCATGTGACGTTCGAAGTCAATCAGGCGCCGGCGTTGTTTTCGTCTGTCCGCATTAGGGACAAATCGGAGGACTAGGGCGGATGACGCAGACGACTCTACCATCTGCGGATCTGTTGCAGGGCTCACTGTGAGGAATACAAAGATACCGTAAATGCGTTTAAGTTCGCAGGGATTTAATTTCGCGTTAGCGGGAAAAGGACTTTTCGCGGTGGTTTTAAGTTCGCGGTAGTACCATGCACTGTAGTCTCTTACTGCCATGGACAAATGTTCGCGGTGGTTTTAAGTTCGCGGTGAAGCGGCCACCGCGAAGACCGCTAATGTAAAACAACCGCGAAAGTTTCTGCATTTACAGTATGTTAGGGTAAATAAAATAGCCGTTTTAAAGCCGTAGAGACAGTGGATTGTTATCCGCTATGTCTGGGTTGCGATGTTAGAAGCCGGAGCCCAGCCACCTCTTTCAACGGTATTCACTGAACCGAAGTCAGGTTCACAATTGTACGCCCGGGCTTGTAAGGTGTCTCTTACAAAGGCACAACATCTATCCGGGAAGGCCATGGAGCTAACCCTTCTCGATATTGTGTTCGCTAGCTTTAGCCACTTGGCTGTTAGACGTCATTCAATACAAAGATAACTTGCAAATCGTATTTAAGAGCAAAGGAGATAGATGGTTGGGGAGGAGACAAACCAACACACGTCCATACCTACGGCCTGAAAGCCGATTTTGAGCTTTCACGAACAAATAAAGGTTCAAACAAATAAACAAACACAAATGGGGGGGGGGGGGGTAATGGTGTAGACGCCAGTGCCACGGCATGTAGTGAGATTGACCGAATCTTCAGAATGTCAAGCACCATCATGTTGAAAACCTCGTCGAATATAACTGTCATGTCACAAGCCGAAGTCGGGGATTAGAAGGGGTTATTAGATGAAGGATAAAGGCACAAGCAATACGACAGTAATTACTACAAGCAAACCACTTCTGGCATTCTGCAAAGAAACACTTATGCTGTGCTACAGATAGCGCTGTTATTCTATTTATAGCATCCCGAAGGAGTCTACTATCAATGTTGCTGCCGGACCGGTAGATATGTCAGGAGTAGGTAGTATGCAACAACACCTCTGTCGGGTGAAAGCGCATGCAATCCCGTCCCAATACCCCAAGTCATGTGTCAGCTGCAGCAACCACGCACTGCCTTTCATGATTTGAAGCTGTACAGACATGTTTTAGACCAACGTACGAGTACTTTGACTATTTTTCGCTGAGCGATGTGTCCCCTTCACGTATTCTCCAACCAGATCCATGGTGGTGGCGTAATGTATTGTATCAAACCCGCCGGCGCCCATTTGATAGGCTCTCGTTCTTCCCTTGGCCCATGGACCATCAAAGAGTGGAATGAACTTGAGCCTAGTGTGGCGGAGGCGGAGTCCGTCTCCCAGTTAAAAACTGAGCTGGGACGGGCTTCGCTGCACTGAGCTGCCCCCCGTCCATTCTACATAGTGTAAATAAATGTGTTGTAATATCACTTGTCCTGTCTGCACATGTCCATGTCCTTTCCCCTTTCTTTTTCACATGCACTTAAGTCATGCGCAGCTGCTAATAATCCACATTGTACGTGGGCTAAGCAGTACTGGAGATGATGATGATGATGATGATGATGACTCCCTTTGGCCGGCTATACTCCTTGGCCAGCTTTGATACTATGGCACCGTAGGATCTGCTTGCGCTTGGAGATTACCCTTCACGCACACGGGGCAGCAGCCGGTGATGTGTGTACGGAATCACACTGCGTCCGAACACGCCAATTCCCACACCCATGCTGACGTCATACCACATCCGGCCGGATATGTTTATTTTAGCGCCAGCTGCACCCCTGCGTCGCTGTGACGCACTTCCGGTGCCACCATGACGCGACTGGAATCCTGTTATAAGTCACCAATTATAGAAGATCTTAACAGAGCTTTCCTAAAAAGGAGAATCTTCCGAAGAAAAAGATTCTTAAAATCTAGGTTAGGTTCACTGATCCTTTTTCAAAATTTAAACAGGGCTAGACATGTTCCAACCTATATATGCATGTCTCGCAAAGTTACTTTACTGTTTGCCTAACATTATAAAGAGATCATGTAAAGAAGTCTTGGATTTGCGTAGCTTTATGAAGGCTTCCCTGTTAAGTCATAAAACACCCCGGAGCGTTAGCGACATGACATGGCGTGGGTGTGATGTCTTCTATCTAACACACAGGGGATGTGAGGACAGCACTTCGGTATTGGAAAAGGAAAGATCTCGATCCAGTTTAGCTTATTGAAGAGCTATTCTTCCACTGGTCATGACAGAGAGACATACGCTATGTATAGAATTTAGCGGTTCATTGTAGGGGGGAGGGGGGATCCCGCTAGCTCTTTTCGACAAGCACAATGAACAGTGGACAACGGCTTAATGTCTCGTCCTAACGACCCTTTCCAGTAGCGTGCATGTCGGGTGAGCGACACAGCCGGAATCGAACTCACGGCTTCTAGTTCCAGAGGCAGGGCCGCTAACCACTGGACTACGAACGCTACACCGGTATTGGTGTCTCTACCAGGCTCCGTGGATTGGTAGTCTAATTGTAGAAGTTGGACAAACAGAGTCAATAGTGCGCTAGGGGAGTTGGCCGGCCAAAAGAATCATTTCCTCACCACGACTCCCCTAGCGTACTATTCACTCTGTTTGTCCAGTTTCTACAATTTATTAATAGACCACCGATCCGCGGAGCATGGTAGAGGCCAGTGTCTCTCCAGTCGTTCCAGCCCCGAAGCTAGGATCCGGCTGCGTAAGCTGATAACCCCATATCCACACCTAACGGGGCACCAGGGGTCCGGACCCGCCACCTCCCCCGCGACCCCTGCACCACGAGATACGGATCAGGCACAGCGATCCGGTACAATCCATAAACGCCCACGGGCAGCCCGTTAAAGAAGAAGTGCTCAGTCTTCCTCCAATTTGTATTTGCGGATAAATCCGGACACGGTGTGGGCCGTGATCCATAACAATCAACGCTTTATACCGCTCTCTAACTAAGGCTAACGTCACATTTCCAAACCGGGGCCCGGTCGGGATGTTTTAAGAAACGACAATGTGTATGTAACTGAAATATACCCATGACTTTTCTCTTTACGTCTTGTGTAGTTTGGTGTCTTTTATATCATGTTTTTAGTTCCCGAAAGCTGATTGGTCGGGCCCCGGTTCAGAAATGTGACATAGGCCTAAGCCAACATGTCACGGGATCTCTAAAGTTCAGACTGCCTATCCTCATAACGATGGGGCGTCAAATAAATGATTGCCTAGACAAGCGGACACGAGGCCGTGGAGTCATGAGTTCGAATCCTGGCGTTCCATCCTAAACATTCGCACTTTCCTCACTTCACGCCAAAATTAAAGGTGAAAGAGTTTAGAAAGAGAGGGTTGGGCTCCGTCTTCCATTGCCATGCCCTGGACACATGTAGACTGCAGCCCACTACTACGCTCAAATTGGCTTGTATCATGATAACGGCAGGCTCATTTTTTAAGTCCCGTTCCTTTGCACTGATGTATGTATGTTTTTTGCCGGTGCGTAGCACCGGCTATGAGACGGGAGAAGCGGTTGCATGGATGCATGGATGGATGGATGGATCGGTCACTTTAATCAAATAGCCCTTCTATACGTGCTATTGCGTAATCGAGCCAGCGTGGCCGAGCGGTCTACAGCACGGTAGATCTTCCGTAGATCGTAGGTTCGAACCCCACTTGCTAATTTTTTTTTCTTTTGACAAATCTCATGTAATGTTTTTTTAATAGAAGACAGACCAATTCAGTAATTCGATGTTTAAAAACTCTTTTTTCGTGTGATTTTGTTTAACATCCAGGCTTTTTCCAAAATACGCACCGGCCAGCTTTTTTCAGAAGCTTTTTTGTTTGTACAGCAGACTGAAAGTTGAGGAAACAGATACAAATTCCCATTAGTAAAGGCACATTTCACCGCTCTTAACCTCACCAGGAATACACTCACATTTTACACAGGACCTGTTTGGCAGAACACACGGTGGCCTGGTGGTCTGGGTTTTTTACTTAGAATCTAAAGGTGCAGGGTTTGAATTCCTCGCAGGTCCCACCAATCAGGAGGATAGTTCACAGAACATTAACCAATCATAATGACACCCAACAGGGAGGAAATGTGATCAGTAGGGAGGAAATATAACCATGATCATCAATACATAACAGTAGAGAATATTTTGAAACGACTTGACATGCCCAGATTGTGATATTACGAATGTTTTCTATGGAAATTTTGGTTTCAAAATGAATTCTGTAATCTCCTTATGTACCAAAATGACAAATTTAAATTTTCTTTTGATTTCTCAGCAATTTGACAAATGAATGTACAAGTATCAGTTAGTTTGAATATGCTATGTGATGATAACGTTAATGACCCGCCTGTTCCTTGGTGTATATGGTGTCATAACGCCTGGTCCTGTTCTATAACCACCACATAAAACCACCTCGAGCTAGTACGCTTCGCTTCCCCGGTGGTTTTAATCGGTGCTTATGGCAATGGATTAGGCATCATATGCACATCAGGGCGGGTAAATAACACTTTATTAACACATAGTTTACCTCCGTAGGCGGCGCACTAGGGACTTGTATGGTACGGTAATAATGGATACGACGTTTGTTACGGCCTAGTGTAGGCCAGTCAGATCGGTGTTCAACAAGGTAGTTATCACCAAGTTGCAAAATGCATGTCAATCTCCACCACCAGACCTTGAAAGAAGCGTGTATCTTTCTTATCTGATGATGTACGCATGAGTGTGCACGGTGCACGGTAGCGTGATTGCCAGGGGTATATGACAGGTGATGCACCAAAGGAAGACAGCTCGCAGTGACTTGTTTGTTTGTTTGTTGATGTAAGGGGTGATGTCTGTGTGACAGGTGATGCTCCAAAGAAAGACAGCTCGCAGTGACTTGTTTGTTGATGTAAGGGATGATGTCTGTGTGACAGGTGATGCACCAAAGAAAGACAGCTCGCAGTGACTTGTTTGTTGATGTAAGGGATGATGTCTGTGTGACAGGTGATGCACCAAAGGAAGACAGCTCGCAGTGACTTGTTTGTTGATGTAAGGGGTGATGTCCATATGACAGGTGATGCTCCAAAGAAAGACAGCTCGCAGTGACTTGTTTGTTGATGTAAGGGATGATGTCTGTGTGACAGGTGATGCACCAAAGGAAGACAGCCCGCAGTGACTTGTTTGTGATGTAAGGGGTGATGTCCATATGACAGGTGATGCTCCAAAGTAAGACAGCTCGCAGTGACTTGTTTGTTGATGTAAGGGGTGATGTCTGTATGACAGGTGATGCACCAAAGGAAGACAGCCCGCAGTGACTTGTTTGTGATATAAGAATGGTGTCTGTATGTATATGATAGGTAATGCTCCAAAGGAAGACAGCCCGCAGTGACTTGTTTGTTGATATAAGAATGGTGTCTGTATGTATATATGATAGGTAATGCTCCAAAGTAAGACAGCTCGCAGTGACTTGTTTGTTGATGTAAGAATGGTGTCTGTATGTATATGATAGGTAATGCTCCAAAGTAAGACAGCTCGCAGTGACTTGTTTGTTGATATAAGAATGGTGTCTGTATGTATATATGATAGGTAATGCTCCAAGGAAGACAGCTCGCAGTGATTTGTTTGTTGATGTCTGTATGACAGGTGATGCTTCAAAGGAAGACAGCTTGTCGTGACTTGTGTCTAAATCGTTCCCTTTATTTCCCGTCTCGTTATTACTGATTTGTACCGAGCTCCCGAGACGGGCGCCTTCAATCATAGATAAGCCCGGGTAACGCTTCTCAATGCAGTCAGATAACGAAAGTACCTCCATCCCCGCTCGGAAATATTGCATATAACCCAGTTATACTTATTAGAAACTTAACACTTTTTATAATTGATTCTCTGTTATTATAAATTCAATATACCGCACTGTACACTATTTGCATCATGTTTGCATTATCTATGTATTTATTTCACCTTTTTTATGTATATTTATAATGGCGATTCATGTACTCTTGTGTGTTATTCATTGTGCTTTGTGAGTGGTGCCGTGATCATAAGCTTTCAGTTTGAGTACGGCGCCGCTGTGTGTGCAATTTGTAAAATAATATATAAATTCCCCGAACTGTACACCAGTGTGCGTCCATGAAGAAAAAAGATAAGGGTTAATTATGGGCTCGAGGTCGGTGTATAAAGGGAGTTATGACGGTGATGTTACGTAACCGCCTCCGGTCTGCAATGCGCAATCATTACTCAGATGTTCGCGTGGGTCTGGAGAAGGGATTAAAGTCCGGATGTTGCTGGTAGATCGCTTGTTGCCATTCGCAACAAGATCACAACAAACCACATGGTACGTTAGAAAGATTACGTTACACAACACTGGTCAGTATCAGACTCCTCGATTACATAGCAACCGATTTTATCGCCGTAAGACCAGTCTTAGATGAGAATTTTTATTTCAAGTCGACAAACAACTAAATAATTTGATATACATAACAACCTAAAGGCTAAAAACAAGTAATTCGACAGGAAGCGACAGGATGAGTTTATATTTTTTTCATGGGCTTTATTTACAAGGCATGATACAGAATCCTCTATTACATAGCAACCGTACTCTTAAATCACCATAAGACCAGTCTTTCAAGTACTTTCAAGTCGACAAAACACCCGAAACATTTGATATACATAACAACCTAAAAACAAAGAGTCATTCGGCAGGAAGCGACATGATGAGTTAATCTTAATCTCCAAATTTTATCCAGTTGTAGAAATAGACCTTATCTTTTAATATTTAACCTGGATGTCTATGGAATTATTTTATCTTCAGTTTGAACAACGTTGTTAACACATCTGTCCTTGGTGCTGAGCCTTCTGTTCTTGCGCATGCTGCATTAAAACAGCATTTCATCATATATCATTTTCAGTTATGTATAGGTTATTACGTTATATGATTCCTTATCATTACTACTACTTGATTTGGACTCATCTTCATAATGCATATTCAATTTGTTATAATCAATTGCGTTTTGGTAATCATTATTTTTATCTTCTGCATACAAAACCTAAGAAATGGTTTCTGACATTTTAATTTGACCTCTGAACTCCCACGATCACTTTAAGTTCACGTTCACCTCAGTCAATTTTGTTACTTTTATGTTTACTAATTAATCTCCTCGCAATTTAGCCCCTGACTGCGAAGAGTGGGTATTCGGCACACCCAATTTAACAATAACAATAACAACAATGTCCACATCAAGACCTCACTTCGCCAGACCTTCATCCCTTTTTTTGGTTAGGCTGCAAGTCTGATGTCATTGAAAAAATAAATTACGGACTATCTACCTTCAGTACGGTTTAGCCTTAGCCACAGGCATGTCTCTGACAGGTCAGATATATAAAGACGACCTCCTCCTGTGTGCGGTGTGGACATTTGTAACATGTTTTTTTATCTATGCTGTATCCAACACCCCATCATTAGCAGCTGTGCTGAACTTAATAACATTATTACAATACAGCACGCTGGCGAGTAGCGGTGAGGTGGGCATTTACTTTTCGTTTGAAGTTCTGTAAAACTCTAATATCTACAATGTCCTGTGGGAGGCAGTTCCATAGCTTTACGGTAGCAGGAAGAAAAGTTCTTTTGTGACAGGAGGAGGTTGACTGGACAGGTTCTAGGGCTGCACTGTGTTGGGATGTTGACAGACGTGTTTCACGGCGGTGTACGTAGGGCTCGGGTAGTAGGTCGTTCAGTAGTGTTCACGGGGGGCTGTGCGTGATGTGGAAGGGGCGTCACATCGATTGACCGAGTCAGATTCAGAAACATTTCTGTCCGTCAGACTTTAAAAAAATCCCAAAAAAAATCAAATCGATGGACTAATTCAGAAAGATTGAGTCAGACGTGTTTGACATGTACGGTTTGAAGGCAAGTTGAACACCGTCTGGAAATGTAATGTGGGTCACTACGTCCCTGGTACTGAGTAATTCCTGTTCAAAACACAATTTTTTATCAAAAGAGAGGATTCAGAAAAATACTGTATGGATATGCACACATTGCCATGAGAATTACTGCACTTAAGCCATGTGGTGATCTCAATTCCTCCAGACCCAACCATCCGTGGTGATCATTTCATCAACTACCAACATCGCAAAGCACTCAGCCACCGTGCCGGTAATTCTGGCGAAACATATGTCAGCCCGCACCACCGTGAGAAATGATAGTAATTCAAGAGAAGCCGAGGCCTTAGAGCGAAGATTTTAACATTATTTTCTACCCCACAGCAGCCGCAACAGGCAGTCTCTTGCATGGCACCTCTTATATATAAATCATGGTGGGTTGCCGGTCGCATCACTCCTCGGCAATATGGCCCATGGCGAATTCATCACCCGACCATGTCGCTGTGATCTGACATCTGGGAGCGAAAGTTGCAGATGTTGGGCGTTAGCTTTGTGCTACATACAGGTGGTCATGACACGCTGCGTGCTCGCTAAGTACTCTCACATATGGTAGTGGATTATATAAACCTAGCTGGAGGATTATATAATTTATGTTTTGACCGCAATGCCTGGCGGCAGCTGACCAACACCCCCCGTGTCGACCTTCGAGACCGAGAGGGTAGCAGCCGTCAAGGCGAAGAGAAAGGCGAGGAAGGCCCGCCAAAATAGGACTGGAAACCAGTAGACTTGCCATACTCGATATGAGTGGCTGTCCAGGTGGGGGATTACCTGGAGGGCCCACACTACATACGAGGGGGGAGGGGGCGGATAGAAGCAACAGGGTTTTAATTTGACGATAAGAGATTTCTAGATTCGGGCCGAGTGCGAGGTCGCCTCACGGAACAAAACTGGAATTTAAGCACATTTAAGTATTTCGGAAAGTAGGCTTAAATATTCGTTTTCGTGCTGTGGCTACTGAATTAGAAAGAGGTTTCTTAAGGAGATAACCCACCGGGCGCCGCTTTCTTAGAAATGGTTGTCGTTGCGTTAATCCACTGATCTGCGCAGGTGACCATACCACATGGGGAACGTTTATAGAAAACTCGCCCGCACATCTGTCAAAGGATCGTCTGTTTCCTTAGACTGTGGCCGACAAGCTTACGGAAAGAGATCCAGAGATGCACAATTTCAGGGTTCCGTACAACCCACAGCGAACAGCGATGACCATAGACTTACGATTAGCATAACTGGAACCCCACAACTCCTACATGGCCGACACTTTACTATACTCCAGCATCAGCTAAGTTTGCATCTCGGTATCTCTTCAGACATGGCGAACCAGCCGGTAAACTGCAAAAAAGAGGAGAAGTGGCCGTCCATACCTCACGCTAAAGAACTTTATTGAATCCGAGACTGAACTAAGTGATAGGGATCTAACCATAATGATGAATGATGGATCGAACTGGAAGCAGAACTTTGTTAACTACAACTGTATAGGAGTATGTCTATGTATGTCTATATGTATGTATCTTTTCCATACCAGTGACACTCACGAGGGATGGTGCAGATCGCCCGACACGTCTCGGAGCACACCTCGGCTTTCTGTGCAGCAGACATGATTTATCACAACGCAAATGAACGTGGCTTTCATGTCGGGCACGCCTTTGTACCCCCCTCCCACGCGGATCGATCCATTGCCCGTTATCAGTTGTGTGCGAGCCCCGTGACGGATCACTCCCCTTGCCCGCTCACATCCGCCGGCTTTCCCGGACGCTATCTAGCGCGGGAGCACGGCTTATCGTCTCATCGTTTGTAAATGGTGCTGCTGGAGCTGTCTGTTCCCGATTAGATAGAGTTTAGTGGACATAGTGACATGGGGCTGGGTGGAGGCGGGCTAGGGATTGACAGTTTGTTTTCCCCAGAGAGCTATTCTAGATTATCGTTAGAAACATTATCAATTTTTTTTTGCCTCCTACGTTTAAAACTTGCAAAGAGCGCATGGTGTCGGATAAAAAATATTTCTTACATCTGTATTTGCAAACATATGTACGAAGTCCAATTGCCATGGTACGATACCGTTACAACTGTACAAATGTCTATATATGTATATGTATATGTATATACATGAATATATATAGATGATAAGTGGACTTTATGATTTCAGTATACATCTAGTTTCGTAGGTTTATTTATTTTTTCAGATTGTGAAATAATAGCAGGTATTTTTCTCTACAATTCTATAATGAATAATACAGGAGAGGTAACCTGTATTTTTAATGTCTCTCTCCCAAAGCTATCCATTGATAATAAAACTATCCATTGGCTTTACATATACATGTATAAAATAGATGCAGTAGGAGCCAATTAATTGCACAACGGATTATCGCACACTTCTGTTAATTGCACGGAATCTCAAGAGCCCCATTCCACACTGGCAAATGGAGTGTGCAATCAAACGGCTACTACCGTAGATGTGCGTGGATCATACAAACCGATGAATAAGTAAATGGCAGCTACCAGTGGGTGAAACGAGTCTTTCCTTGGTGCTGGATCAGTGGCTGTTGTTTGTACCTGGTCACTTCCTCTCAACCTCCATCCGTGGGCCTTCATGGCCGGTGTACTTTTTTTTCTTATTGCAACATATATTTACAATACATGGTGACGGCACACTCAAGTCATGACTTATATTCATGCCGTCACCGCAAACGAATACAAATACATAGATAAATAAATACAGGAAAATAAAACAAAAATAACAAATAAGCAAAGCACTGACGCAAAATGTCCCGATCTACTTTCTGACTGGTATTGGGTTATCGCTTAGTCGTGCGGACATCTTGCAGCTACTCCACATCAACTCAGTATACATCACACCATGAGGCGTGTGCATGTGTGTGTGTGTGACTGTGTGTGTGTGTGCGTGTGTGTGTGTGTGTGTGTATGTGTGTGTGTGTGTGTGTGTGTGTGTGTGTGTGTGTGTGTGTGTGTGCTAAACACACATAAATGTAGTAACGGTGTCCTCCCTTTTCCCGTTAGCCCTTCTGAGGGGACGATACAATACTCAATAAAATTGGCGGGCTATTATATAATAATCATGTTTTAGACATTGCCGTCGGAATCCGAAATAATCTTTTACTGTATGTGCAGCGTGCTTTCTCTGACACAAGTTAGTAAGATTGGGACGGAAATCGACGTTTAGGTACCTGTAGCGTAAGTACAATAAGAACAAGACACCGAATGGTGAACTTAGCAACACTCCGCTGCTCCTAGATCTGGGACATTGGGTGGCCAATAGAGGGGGAGGGGGGAGGGGTGTTTAAGATTATGGTCCTTGCTGCATGCTGCATCGGCTCTAAATCAGTGATGTTTCTTAAACCATTTCTTAGGAAGGTATACGTGGGGCTTGAGCCCACAGAAATGCCTGAGGTGTACAGAGTTATTGCATGTCATTCATTACCAGTCTTCGGGCGAGGGTCCAGATTGACATTAGTGGGTTATCAACATACATAGCTACTGTGCCGCAGCGCAAAATACACAGTTAGCCCATCGATGGAGCGTAACCGACGTTTCTGGACAACTGTGTATGTTTTTCTCTGGTGCTATCGGTTCATACTATCACGGACCGCTAGTGCGTATCGCGTAACGTTCATCATCCGATACCGTGGCAGCCATAGAAAAATGGCGCTGAGCACTTGTAAATACATGAAAATTCTTTATTGAGACACGACAAAAGTACAGCGACTTTCGTAAGGTCTACATGTATAACAGCTACTTACAGTACAACTAAACACACATATATGGATATCTATAGGTATGAATAAATCATATAGGGTCTAGTTTGTCATTTACACTATTGGTTCTATGGTATAAACATTCGTGGATATATTTGCCTGCTTGTACACAGTGAGGATTATCGCCTCCCAGAATGTAGTTGAGTTTATCTATCGAGCAGAGACTAGCAAATTCTTTAGAGCAAGCGGAAAGTAATGTGAACAGCTCTGTGCGTTTGTCATTATATCGAGAACATTCCATAACAAAGTGACGTTCGTCTTCGATCTCATTTGGGCAGAATGGACAAAACCTCTGGTCACGGGGAATTTACATGTACATGGTTGTACCTGGTGTCCCCGATCCTCTCACCCACACGTGTAACATTAGCCTGCAGAAGTTCAACACGGTGAAAACACTCGAGGCAAAGCTATGCTAATTAGCCCCCGGGTGAAACAGCAGTGTAGGATTACTCCGGATTTACATTTCCATTGGTCCCCTAACGACGATTTCAGACAAGGGGCCTACATCTCGCAATTTACTGCTGAGCCTGTCTGACACGCATGAGGACCGTTAGCCGTCATTAGGTGCTGAAATTCAGGTTAACGAGGCTGAATGGAGCGCTGGACCTGTCTCAGCACGACACGGTGATTGGGAGAGCGCTGAGAGATAGTAGTTTGAAAATTGGGTCGTTGACTCGTGTTTGCGATTTCGGTGTCCGTGCGCCCTGCTGTTTAAGTAATGGTGATCGCTGTAATTATTAAGCATCCCCCTGGAGATGGATTATCTCGCTTTGGTAAGGAATTGGGGATGCTTGTTTCTGTGTAGGACGGAAAGATGTACACAGCAGACAGTAGGGAAAGAAGTTTTGTACTGTGAAGTATGACGTGCTGCCTTTTCCAAGATACGTTATGCAGAAACCAAACGTCCAAATCGAGTAAAAAGTGATGGGTCCTCAGACTAGAAATAACCAATACATGTACTTACATGCTGCAAACACTCGTTGGGGAAAAGTTACGATGCCCTAGTCAATGTGTTTGAAGATTATCTCTTCACTTAGTTTGAGAGGTATGACGTGTTTTCATTTCGTGTCCCCACTGACAAGTTGTGCCGTGCTGGCTGATGGCGGTGTCTGTATGGCGCACTCGGGATGAGATGCCATGTATAATTGGGTACTAACAGATTAAGAATGTCGCCGTTTTGGTACAGATGATACGTGCAGATAGTTTTGTAGGTGTTTTGTGCAAAACAATCATCATTGTGGGTCTAATGATTTCTGAAGCAGTGAACCTTAGTGAGGGCTGGTCTGGGCCTGTGTCTTTTCATACTCCTTTCGGGGCTGAAATTGATATCAGAAACATGTCGCACAGAACAGCAGACGGTTTAGCACCAAGGGCAGGGACATTGGTAAACAATATGTCGCAGTACCAAACTGGCCGGAGCATTAAGGAAGGAGGTAAACAATTAGCCACAATACTCAACTGGCCGGATCTCCCATGACAGAGGTCATTACCTATTTGTATACAATTTGCCACATTACAATATTTCCCGAGGTACTTAGGACAGAGGCCATCTCTATTGGTAAACAATTTACCACAGTACAAAACTTCCCGGTATACCAAGTATAGAGGCCATTGTCATTTGTAGAGAAGTTGCGGTAGTAAAGATAACGGCAGGCTAGAGAGGATGCTATACCGTCTCTGACATCTGTCAATCAATCTTGTTCCCATGGCCGCGTCCTGTCAATCACTAACCGCCCCCCCCCCCCCCCCGTTCTCCTTCATTTCCTCACGACAGGATACGACAGGATACGACAGGATACGACAGGATGCACATTTGTATCTCCGTTTGTAGCCATCATAAAAGGCTGGACTCTGCAACCCTGGCGCTGTCAGTTATCCATTCGTCAGTCGTGCAGTCGTGATCTGAAGCAGTTACAAAATGTCCTAGGGCCATGATTTATCTAATAAAGTTACTGATATTCTTATTTTCTAAGTCGAGGGTTAAATCTTTTAAGTGGTATTATTCCTTAAATGTACCTTACTGGTCAGGAAATAGCTCTTTCGGACAATTTTGCCGCGAGGAAAAATACCCCGCAGTCGTTTTCTTTCCTGCGGAAGAGACTTTAGACAAAACTTGATTTCCGGCCTCCTTTCTGGGATGAAAGCGATTCCAAATGCCACCGATGCTTTGAGTATCAATTTCTGTAGAAAACATAATCAAAGTCTTGTAGAAAACACAGCATCGTTTCTCCGTAAGGCAATAAAATACATCAGAAGATAACTCATGAGATATCCGGGGGATTCAGGCATCTTTGTTGCAAGTTAGAAGCATTTCGGACGATGAATGACATTAGGCTGGATATGTCACCCACGCAGGGTGATTTATATAACAGTTAAATGTACTGCCAGCTTAGATGTTACCCATGTAATTCGTCCAGACACACCAGTGTATGTTACGCCTCCATGTGCAATAGTACTCGGCTGTATAAACACTAGTCTTAGTATTTGTACTTGACAAATGTACTATTGTTGTTGTTTTTTAATAATAAAACTAATAGATAAATGTACTGCCAGGTATCCAGCAAGCTGTAACCCGGACTATGATGTCTACAGCTACGACTGCTACATTTTTAGCCTTAAATCTGACACACTCTCGTCTTAATATCATTATCATCAGTCGAGGAAATTGTGAACATTGTCCCTGAGAAAGCTGTTTGCTTTATTCCTTACTGCATGTGACCATCCTACCATACTATACCGATTCTAACGTTTCAATGTGTAGCTCTGACATTGTGAAATATTATGCCTAATAAATCGTTCGGTGACAGTGATTTATCTATATGCTTTGGCCATACAAAGAAGGTTCAGGCATTCATCAAAACAGTAGGTATAGTATATATATCATAGTCATAGAATGTTTGCTCTTATCTCGACATTTTATAGGACATTACAAATAGACAAGTTGGTCCTACACGACTGAGGTGATGCACGGAGCTCTTTCAAGTACCTAGTGGCTGTGCAATGTGTTTTTTAGCCAAGCACGCCGAGTGACTCTTCTCCATAAGTGCGTTTTGCTCTTTCACGTTTGGCTCCAGAAGCTTCCCATGTACGAGATGGCCAGCCTTGCTTCCCCACCCGAGCAGACGTGTGCAATTCCTCACTACATGTCCTACTGATGAAGCATGTAACACAACACAGATCCATGCAGCCTACAACATCTAATAACACCAACAACAGATGAATTTTATGCAGTATTTCAAGTAAATTTGCGGCAATCAGCCCCCATAGTTGCCCGTGAGTGGGCGGAGCTGCTGAGTTAAGTGGAGGCGACAGCGGGGCACATTTGCGCAGCGGTTCTCTCGTTAGAGTCCACAAATTACCACGCCAGGTAGCGGAGATTGCAATTTATTTCGGCACCGTCGACCCAAATAGAAAAGTCAATTGAGAGAGAGTAAACGTGTTAAGGCATGATGATTGCGCGTTCGCCCACACGAATCTCCCGGGCAGGTACAAGCCGTATATTTGAGATAGGACAGCGCCAGGCTACCATAATGGGCTCTAAACATGTGTGAGTATTTCTCGCCGTGTCAGAGCGCAGAGCAACAGGCGGCCGCGCACGCAGAATACAAATGTCTCTGGTGACGTGCGAGGCAGTGCGAGGCGGGTCACACCGTCTGTAATAGGCAGTGAATATTGATGAATAATGAATGATTTCACGAGCGCGGTGCTTCTGTGATAAGCGAAAAGTAAGCGCAGCTATCTACAGACAGCACACGCCTGCATTTTGGACCGATAGTCAGATTAGGGAAACGATATCTTATCAAGGGATCTGTGTTTTTGCTGTTTATGTCATTCCACACATCACAGAAAAAGTGGGCCCCTCGTCTTCGACTATCTCAGAAAAAAAAATAATTATATTTTAGTTATATAAGTTATATTTTAGAGTTAACCTTTAGACTAGAAAAGTCGTTTACTTTACTGTTTACCATTGTTTGTCCGTCATTTTGTCACTTGCAATTTGCCTTCAGGTAAAAATTTGCAATAAACATCAATGATCATCATTAGTAATCCAGGAGAAGCTAGGTCATATATAGATGGCCACATCATCTGTTATGGTAAATCCGGCTAGCTAGACACCGCAACGTTTCAAACAGGAGGGAGGCTGGAAAATATGTCATTCTGTTTCGCTTCTCTCCCATATCGGATCGTTTCCACCATAGATAACCCGGCAAGCCATCCCGGTGGAAGGACTCGGCCGGAATGCTAAGTGGGAAGCGGCAGAGGAATTCGCATTCTGCAGGCTTCCCGTCAGTTTCTATCCAAGTGCATGGAAGATTCCCGTGGCTGGGTAGAAGCTGCTTTGACGTCACTTCTCGAATTTCAGACCCCATGAAGAAGATATGAAAGGTGATACGCGGCACTCATGCAAGCGGGACGAGCGATCGTCTGACGTCAAAACCCCTGTCTGACGAGAGCGGAGGCGAGGTTGCTAGGAGCGTTGCCAGGCAACTGATGAATGGCACATGCGTCATCGCCGGCTACGGTATAAATATCGGCTGACGAGCTCTTCCTGACAGGGACCAGCTCCGTTCGTCACTCAGGCCAGTTTCTCCGGTCGCTCTGAAGGCGCCTAGGCGGCACAACCCCGCTCCACGCCCCGACCGTCTACCCGGGACGAGCCGGTACAGCTCCGATCGAGACCATTCCAATCTGACTTCTTGCGCATTCCTTTCTTTAATGGATACTTCCAGTGCGTGTAAGTTATTTTCCGATCCCTTGCAATTTTTTTACAGTTGACTAGAGAATTTTTTGAGAAAAAAATCTGCCAACTGTTTCCACGATGAAAAGCGATCAACAGTTGTAGAATGTATCCAGTTTTATCATTCTTGAACCCATAACCAGATTTTGTTCAGCTGTAAAGTACGTACTAGTGTGTCGCACGCACTGAGCGCTTTACCTGGCCTTGGCGGTGATGTGTGAAGATTTGCAATGTTACGGACTGAACGCGCAGAGCGGTGATGCGATTAGGCACCAGTGATGAGTCACCTGTGCCACTTGTTGACTTCAATTTTCTTGCTACCCCGTGTTTATGGCTTGCCTGTTCTTTCTCACACAGTTCGGATGATGGTGCGACTCCTGTGTCTGGTGGTCATCCTGGGGTGCACGCTGCCCGCAGCCTGGGGCTACCCGGCCGCCACCCTCCACCGCCGGACAAGGCGAGAAGCCTCCGCCCCGCCGAAGCCTCGCCCCGCCGAGAAGAGACAGGCCCCTCCCCGCGGCAGCCCGGGCCAGCTGGAGGAGAGCCTCCACCAGCTCCTGCGACAGGCCTCCCTCAACAAACCGGCCCAGCCCGCGCCTCAGATCGCCGCGCTCCGCCCCAAGCCACTCCAGCCAGTCTCAAACCAGCCAAGCTTCCAAAACATCGACCTCGGCTACCTCCTCGGCCCCGGTGGCAAGGACAGCGCTCCGCAAGTCGCCCCGCCCAAGTACGTCTCCACCCCGAAAGCCAACGCGGCGTCGGCCGCTGACCTCCAGGACTACCTCAACCTGTTGTCGCAGTACCAGCTGGGCGGAAACACCGCCGCCGCCTCCCCAAACCTCCTGGCCGCCAACTACCCCGCCACCACCGCCGGGCAGGCCGACCTCCTCCCGCCCGGCGCCTACCCACAGAACAGCTACACGGCGGACGACTACATCGAGGAGCTGGAGGACGCGGTGTCCTACATCATGAACAAGCTGTACCAGTACCAGGCCATGAAGCAGCTGGACAGCCAGTACGCCGACTACTACCAGCTGCTGCGAGAGATGCCGGCCCCGCAAACCCGCGGGTTCGACTACGACGACTACCTGGATCTGCTGGACCCCACCCTGTACGGAGACGACCCAGCCTACGAGCAGGACTCGGCGGCGTACCGGGAGAACGAGCCCGCCCACGACGAGCAGGAATCCGCCGAGGACGAGATGGAGGGAGGAGAGTCCGAGGAAAGCAACAGCGCCGCCGGCAGCGGAGACGAAAGTTCGGCCGCAGAGACGGAAAAAGCCGACAAGGCAGCGGAGAAGAGCCCGTGCGCCGACAGAAAAGACTGCACCAAGAAGGATTCCGACAAGGCTGACCTAGTCACCCGCCTACACAAAACCAGAGACTAGACCTGACATCTTTATGATGTCGTTTGTACCAATTTTCAGTCGGGTCTAAACTAAAGGGAGTCAAAGATGAGTCACATATGAAACAGGTCTCCATCAATGAACCGGTCGAAGATTTCCATCTGTAATTGTCAGGAAGGTTTCCTCTGATAGGACTCGGGCTAGGGTTTCACTCTGTTGTAGGCGTTTAAAGTGATTTATTGTTTTACAACGATTGCTGGCGATTGTGGGTGAGTGTTGAAAATGACAATGTATATTTTTGTAACATACTGTAAAAAAGATATTGGATGTTATCTATGTCGAATTAATCGGAAAAATTGTACAGACGAACGACACAGTTGGGATTCTGCTGAGTCCGGTAGAAAACGGAAGAAGGGAAGCAACCGAAGATTCACTACCCAGGACTTAAATAACACCATTTTGTGCTGCATATTCGGACAAACTTATCAGGAATATTTCCAGCTTATTATCGATGTAACGTTACTAGCGGAACTCCAGGCTAACATATACAAGCAGACAAGCACGTAGTCTTTATATGCCTGTGTTTGTGCACGTCACCTTCTGTTGTGTATCTTGAATTCATGGGATTCTTTTTCCGCTGTCACCAAAAGTTGACCAACCGTTGCAAATATGGATATATATCTACTATACAGGAGCACTGTGTTAGGATTATGTAGGTTCGCGTTGACTACTAAGGAAACTTCGTGCTTCTCAAACCACCGAAGACGGACGACGAAAGCATGGCTTCCAAAAAAAATCAAGCGTTTCCAGTTCGCACGTATATTTTTGTAAGGAGTTGTTTGTACAGGAAATGCTAAGATATGATATCAATGTGACATTTAACCGGAGACGCACATGTTGGCGCAAACAAACAAGTCTGTGCAGATACGAGTTGTCAAGATTTTATCGCTTATCAGATGAAATAAATAAACGGACAGCAGTTTTCTAGCCGAGTGTGTGCCGTGAATTAATTTCAATGGACGATGTCATTATCCGGACCACCCGGATATATCGGTCCTTTTCCGGCTGCATTTGCGGTTCCCCAAACTGTCTGATTTACTAGAAGGAAATTATCTCCGATTGGTTCCTGCCAATGTTCCTGGATAGCAATGAGCGAGAGTATTTATTTCCAAATCCCAAAGATACTAGTATCAGCTTCATGCGTCTTTCAAAAAGGCAGGAACCGCAAGTGCAGTGTTAATTTTCTCTTTAGAACGAAAGAAGACCTTTATTGGATTGCACACTTTGCCACACCAGGTCATAACAAAGCATATGAAAGAGATGCAGTTAACAGATACAAAATGAGACAATCGTTAGATAAATCCAAGTTCTCATACTTTTTCATTTATAGTGAAAGGCGACGAAAAGTTAGGATTTACAATAAAACCAGCTCCTTCCGTGTACCTAGCCCGACATCGCCTACGAGTCAGCCCTGTCAGCCTTTAACGTGCACCTTAAGACAGAAACATGTATCTAGGAAGCTGCCCTCCCATCACAGGTTTTAAAAACTTGAACGCCCGCCATTGAGGTAGATAAGACTGAGCCAGGCGTGCTTTCAGTTGGGAACTAGCCAGTCAGATGTGAGTGATGTAATTGCGCATTAAAAATAGTGCAACTGAAGAAAAGCACGATACAAAAACTGATTGAGGAGAAAGTTTAAGGTTCATGTGTAACCGTCATAAACACTTGCCCCGGTGTGCGATGGAGATATTCCAAAGTTAGCTTGTGCGACCAAACTACCAGCCAACTAACTAACCGACCAACCAACCAACCAACTAACTAACCAGCCAACCAACCAGCCAGCCAGCCAGCCAACCAACCAACCAACCAACCAACCAACCAATCAACCAACCAACCAACCAACCAACCAACCAACCAACCAGCCAACCAACCAACCAGCCAACCAACCAACCAACCAACCAACCAGCCAGCCAGCCAACCAGCCAACCAACCAACCAACCAACCAACCAACCAACCAAACCAACCAACCAACCAACCAACCAACCAACCAACCAACCAGCCAACCAACCAGCCAGCCAACCAACCAACCAACCAACCAACCAACCAAACCAACCAACCAACCAACCAACCAACCAACCAACCAATATTTATGATACCGTACCAGCCAGCCAACCAAACAGCTTTCACTAGAACAAAGCGTCCTTGAGTCGCGTTTTTAAAGGACAGCACCCGATTGTTACCTTTTTTTATTCTTGTGGAAAGGCGATTTCAAGCGTTCTTCATAAACCATCACCTGCACAACGAGCGACACCATGTAATGGTTACACCCGGTGGGTACAGCAGTGTAATAGCCCATTCCTCCCCCGCACGAGCACAAGCCTACCATTACTCCTGGGCGCAGCCACCAGGACATCAGCAGTGCCAGCGCTTAATTACAGTCCCGCTATACCTCCCACCTACCGCACAAATGGGGAGACCTGGAACATAACAACTAGGTTTTAATGTGACGTTTATTTCTCAACTTGTCAGCCTTCCACACATGTACGCTGGGAGGATTGGTAGCAATTTTGCTAACAGAACAAAAATCGCCATGTATTGTAGAGTCGGCAGCTGGTTGGTTGTAAGCGTTTGCTTTCAAAGAAGAAGCCGAATTGAATTTGTCCGGATACAGCCGGTACACATGTATTATCCTTTGGTACTATTTGTTACAGTCACTGTGATGTCGTTATTATATTCATGCTTCTTCAACTTGTATTTCTACCACAGGGGCCTTGGGGGAAATAACTTCCAAATATATTGTTACTTATCATCGCTAAGTACATAGCAACCACCATACATAGCATCAATAACAAAAGCAACATAAAAATGCATGAAAAGACTCTTCAAGACGAAGACCCTACCACACGGTCCTTGCCTTAGGCAATAGCTCCATTCCAACCATTGCCTCCGCCCACAGCTACTTCCTTTGTGCTCGTTTTCTCTGCATCACATTCATCCCACAGACCCCTTTCCTGGTTATCTTTCTAGTTGTTTGAACGGTTGACGGATGTTCAGATTGAGGGACGCCCGCAGTCAGCGCTAACTGCCTAACATTACGCGGGAGAATGCGGGTAGATGGATGATGATAAGGAAGAAACCGATAGTGGAACTACTCCAATGCATGGAGCCCCGCCCACGATATTTTCAATTATTAGAATACACTGGTATTCCCGCCACCAAAGAATTCAAGTGTGTCTGTTGATCTTTTGTCTTCATTCTCTTTGAGTGGAGATGCCTGAAAAGTAGACATGAATTGAAATAAAAAAATGAAAAGAGACCGGTAGTGGAACGACTCCACTGCCCGGCCATCCCCCCACGCCAGGCCCGGAGAGTGTTTGCTTTCAGATTCGGCCTTCTAATAAGCTAGCTGGACATTGGCGAGTGTTCTCCAAGAAGAGGTTAGACCGGGTGTTTTTGACGTTTTAGGCTTTTTATGCGGCTTTCTATTTTGTACCGTTTTCTTTATGTCTCTCGCCCAAACATAGAGAAGACGGTACAAAACAGAAAACCCCATAAAAACCTCAAAAAAAAAGCCGGAGCCTAAACTCTGCTTGGAAAGTAATTGCCGAACCGGCCCACGCACTTTCCCGTGATGATGTGATAGAATTAGAACAGGAGCGAGGCTCATACGTGCGTGGGTGTTTTGGCCACAGGTCAGATGCTTCTAAAGACAGGGATTATTCCAGCACTGACCACTTTAAAATTGTATGATAATCTTCCAAGTTTAGGCTAAGGTTCCAAGTAGAAAAAGGGGCCCTGTTGGGCAGTTCACGGACTGTTGGGGGACACTTTCGGGCTTAACCACTACGTGGCCCCGTGGGACACTTGCGACTCCCGGGATATGTTTGGGCCCGGCCGGGATACGGGTTGAATTTAAGTTGGACTTAAACTGAACATGGCACCCGGTAAGGCTTAGGCCACATTTCCAAACCGGGGCCCGGCCGGGATGTTTTAAGAAACGAAAAATTACAAATTACCTAGAAATATACACAAATCATGCCCATGAATCTTATTTTGACATTTTGTGTATTTTGATGTCTTTTATATCATTCTTTTCGCTCCCGAAAGCTGCCCGGTCGGGCCCCTTTGTTGAAATGTGACTTAAGCCTAACACATAGACCGTCGGCCACCCGTGGGGAACACCGAACGGTACCCCTTGGTATCCGGCAGTCCGTCGGGACAAATTGTTTTCGGAGCCCGGCCGGGGCTACATCCCTGACGGGCACCGATGCTATTGGGACCTAAGCCTGAAAGGGCGATCCCCTTAAGTTAAGCTCTCTGTGACTCTCCCCAAACGTTAAACAGCTTAACGCCCCAGCAGAGGCACCCTAACCCCATAGTGTGCACATCGAAGTTCACAGCACCGACGATGATAAGATTTCTTAGTTTGATCGCATATTGTACCTTCCGGTCGCTAGCCACTGCGCCATTTGCCTGGTATTCACTTTTTTTTTTAAGAAATCATTTGATCGAGATCGTTAAGATTTAGTCAAGAGGACGCTTCACAAAGTCCGCTTTTAAATATCTGAAGTTCTACTGGTTCCCTACTGCTATGGCTCTGTAACTAAAAGAGGTTTATTCTTGGTTTGTCTAATATCTAACTGGAACCCTTGACGTGATGCGAGTTCTGTGGCTGTGTTGACATGACCATGCAGACGTCTCATTGCTGGTACCACGGATTGGATGAAGCAGAGCTCTTAGCGCGGTTTTGGCGTCAGGTTGCAGCCACGGTGTGTACGTGCGGTACGTGCTGTGGTGTCGGTCTTCTTATGTAAGGTCCAAATCTAGGACGTTCTTTGATCTCAAGGACGAACCAGTTAAGTGCGCGCGATGAAAAGGCTGCTTCTTCGCCAACCCCGAACAGATATATTTCTATGGCTCGTTTTGACCTTAAGTCTGTTTTCTGCGCTTTCTATGTCTATCGTATGGTGCGGAGTACGTACATGGACAGGACACACATATTCTAGAGACATGAAATTGCAGGACGAAGGAGCACAAAACAAGCTGGAGACGTATACATCTATTTTGAGATGTCCTCTAGTGTTATCAAGCCGTTTTGAAGTCTGAGTATAAGAACATACAAACTACGCACACTTCTAAGGAGTGTACACACTTGAGAGACATAGAAATGGTAAGACAAAACAAGCTGGAGACATACACATCTATTTCTAAATGGTCTTGTTCGTTATCAAGCCGTTTTGAAGTCTGTTTTTGGCGTTTTCTGTGTCTATCTAGTATAAGAACATACAAAGGACACACACTTGAGAGACATGGAAAGGGCAGAACAAAGGTGCATAAAACAAGCTAGAGACATACATCTATTTCGAGATGCATTGAAATGGTCTTGTTCGTTATCAAGCCGTTTTGAAGTCTCTTTTCGGCGTTTTCTATGTCTATTTGGTGGAATTTTTGGTTCGTTATGAAGCCTACTCTCAACCTAATTACCTGAGTATGTAGGTCCCCTAATGGCTTCGCAAATCGCTAAAAGCCTTGATGCAATAGGGTGCATTTTAAAAGTGCCTGAGAATTGAGCGGCGTGATTTTCACCTGAACATCTGCCCTATTGCCGTATTGGACGGTGCCCGGGGACCCGAGAACATCGGCCGATGTCTGAAATTCGCGCAGAGACAGTCATAGAGAACACCGGCCGTTATGTTGCCGGTAATGTCCCTTCGTGCTTACTTTCTTGCTTTGTGATGCCGAGTTAAAAGTGGGAATTTCGCAAAGACGGTTGATGAGTCATGAAACACTGAACTTTGAACTTTATTCATCACCTTCTCAATGGTGGTGCAGGTGGCCATGCCGCGAGCAGAATACAGAATAGATCAAGTGATATCTATTTATATGCAAACCTAACAAATAGGAACTAAGCATATTGTATGCTTAACAATCAGGTCGAAAGAAAATAATCATCTGGTGTATTTTGCCAGCCAGTAGGTACCCAATGAGTAATGAGGCTGTTTAACGTGGTCGAGGCACCTGAAAAACCATAACAAAAAGTAATACAAGCTAATCAACTGTTTTAATAATATGGTGTGTTAGCAGGTTAAGTATTTTCATAGAGTGCGGTATGTGAGCAGAATGATGTGTAAACTTCATTATAGATTAACATAAGACTGAGTCATAGTTTATGGTAAAACCTAATGGCACATTACAGTGTTTTTATGAATATTAATGAAGATTTGCATTTGCCTGGACAGTAACCTGGATGATCAGGTTAGTGGGTATGGACTGAAATACAGCTGCAAAATATGGAAGACTAGTCCTAGGTTATACTGTGTAATGATGTCATAATACATAACATAAACATAGCAGCAGTATCACTGAGGTTCGATGAAAAAGAAAAAAAAAACTATACTGCAAGAGAATTGTGTGACCTCTGACCTCTAACCCTTAACGACTTGGCACACATATGAACATGACTAAAGAAACAATTTCAGTGTGACTTACAATCTGTTGTGATGTGCAAATATCTTATTGTGTGTATGTGTTGTTGTACTTGCACCCAGGGCCTCCCGGAAAAGCAGTGCTAGTAAACACCAACCCTGGTAAACAAATACAGAAATAAATGAATAAGAAAGGCCGTTCAGTGCGTTCAAAAACGTCCAAATATCTCAAAGGTCTTTCATTGGAGCCTCTGTGATCTCCAGATATTACAGGTCATGGGGGTCAACGGAAGAGCCCACTGATTTACGAGGAGAGGCTACTTTAGGTCTGTTTTCCTTTTTATTTACGCTTTCGCAGTTATTTAATTTCCATGTACTGGCGATAAATGCAAAGACCACTTCTATGGAATACTTCACAACAGCTTACGGTCGTTAACGCATTTGAAACGTATACGCGCAATTCATAATTGACGATTGAGCTTTTAATGATTCTATTCGCATTCACTTAACCCTTAACATGACAACAGTGGTGTCCATAATATTATGTCTGTTGCGTTTGTCATTTTCATTTGTTTCCTTGTCTATTGGTGTCGTGATCGGCGGTACCACCACTTGTTTGCTGTTTCTGCTTCTTAATTCTGCTGAAAATTTACACGAATCTACCATTTCCGCCCTGAACCCAATCTTCCTACTACACACATACCTCCCACCAGCTATTATTCATATAATCGCGCATCGCAAATATGAATAATTAATGACCCATTTCGCAGGACGCCATCTTTGTGCGTCACACACAGCAGCCTCCAGCACATCAATAGAGAAGGTAAAACATCGTTTCGTCATTGTTTTTTTCTCAGTCCGATCATTGACGGGAAAACAAGGTGAGGCCAGACCGAGACAGGTACGTTAAAGGTTCGGTCACCATCTCCCCCGGCCCCCTCCCCGCTGTTACTGTGATGAACGGCCCGTAGATAAAGAGGGCTGTGTACGTCAGAACTGGTCGTTTCCTGGGCCGAAAATTGGGTCGTATAACAACAGACGGTAACACGAATACGTCAGAGTCAGAAATGGCTGCTCAGATCTGGGCTTAGATGTGTTGTTCATTTCCGAACTTAAACATTTGCACAGAAAGGGATGAAAGACTGCGGTGATTTTAACGTGTTTTTTTCCCGTGCGATTTTTAAATTCTAATACATTAAATAAATGATTGGGATCTACCTGTGTGTGTGTGGGGGGGGGGGGGGTATTAGTGCAATATTAATGCAATATTAGTGTGCATTATTTTTTATCTATCCAAAATTCTGAATCAGCTACAAGCTGATATGGCCATATCTAACAACATTGCCTGCTTGGTTGTTTGTTTGTTTGGTTTGTTGCTTGCTTGCTTGCTTAAGATATTTCTGTAAGAAAAAAGGCATGTTATGATGAGAACTTGAAAAAAGCATGTAGGTGCAGTGATGTAAACAACATACAGAGCCTACCATGTATTTCATTTTAAACTTGGTCTTGTCTAACATTTTGAATAAAAATCGGCACATTTCCTTTCATTCTTTGAGGGAATGAGGTGGCCATTCAACGTTGTATTTCTAGGGTGGCTTCACGTATGATAGATTAATACATAACGCGCATGTCATATCCAGATGGCCGTAAAAGTGCTTGCGCATACCGCTGTCACTATTTGTGATCAAACGATAAACTGGTTCAGTGCTGTTTTGTTACGAAGCACAAAAAAAACCTGTCTAGGCCCCCTGGTTTCCGATTCAAAATGGCGGATTCGGCACAAGACATAATACTGAGCTAACACGCCTATTGACTGAGCTACATACACAGGGTAGGGTGTTGTCTAATGTAGTCCAGAAGGGAAATAAAAGCCTTACTCCTTATGAAAAAAAAACCTACAAAACGCCCACGGGTCTTACTGCACGTCAGCTGGACCCACGCAGTGACGTCACGGGGCAAACAAAATGGCCGACTAGCCGTGGTACTGAATAGCAATCACGCGCTCTGATGTAACCTGCACCTGAGCCCGGTGTTTGTTTTCACTTCCAGAAGGGATATCACAACGCAAATTTGCAGGAGCTTATTTTGTGTCCACATTTCTGTCCACATTTTCCCGTAACCTTAGCGTGCAATATTTGTCCTTGGAGGGCCATCGAGGGCATTTCTCAGAACTAGATCAGTAACGTCACAACATCTTGTCCTGTATATATAATATATAGGGATACATAGATCAGACGACGTGACCAACATGGCGGCCGTGAGACTTCTCCTGTCGCTGCTACCGTTGGTGCTGGCGGTGCGAAGCTACGACGAGCGGACCGAGAATGAAGTGTTGTCGGAGCTGCGCGAACTGTTGGACCGCATGGATGACTACAAGGCCGTGCGGGGCCTGCAGCAGCCGCGGGTGGAGTATCCCGCAGAGGAGGAGCTGGACATAGAGGGGCCACAGAGCATCACAGGTACGGATTTACACCTGCTTTTGTTTCATTTCTATAATGGCGATAGCTTCAGCAGATGTTAAACACAAAGCGGCGGCTGTCGTGATTGCTAACATGGCATCACTACATCGTCTGTCTGGGGCTAACCCCCCCCCCCCCCGGCAAATTGATTACATTTTCTTATCATATGCACTTTACATTTTTCATTCCTATCATGGCGATAGCACAAACAGATGATGACCTACGAACCCTGAGCTTTTGCTTTTGGCCATGTATATATATTGATAGATTTATTAGAACTCGATGTAATCTGTATCTCTGTTATGTTTTATCTGACTCTTACCTCCCTCATGACCTCGTGAATAAATAAATGTTCAAACAAATCAAACAAATGTTAAGCACACAGCAGCGACCGTCATGATGGCTTACATGGCGTTACTGCATAGTTGAGAGTAAACAAACCGCTTTCCGTTTAAACCAATTTTAGCGCGATATTTGCACGGGAATCTGTACAAGCCTTTTGTAGTTATGGGCTCAGCTTTTATGCTTACACGACGATGAAGGCAGTATGGGGGTTATTGACACAGATTAAGTGCAAAATCGGACCCACCTTATTTCGTAGACACAATTGTGTCATCTACAAACAAAAATAACTTTTAGAAATGATCGCAAGGAGGCTTCCAAGGGGGCTAAAATGTACCAAATCATTTCACCTTTATTTCGCCAAATTACCTGCGTACCAACGGAATATGTTGACGTCCCAGTTTCTGTGTATATTTTAATACGTCATGGGTAGGTATCAAGTAGCCTGATGAAATCTCGCTTATAGTAGCCCGCCCAACATCCGCCGGCGGGAAGGGGCCAGTTACAGCCCTGGACAGCAGAGTTTGTGTTACACAGACTAGGCATCATGTAGCCGGATGTGATGAAGGACGTCATGTGACCGGATATGGAGGAGTTGTATACGTAGATGCACAGATTACCACAATGATTGTTTTTTTTCCCACTTGTCTGCTGTGTGACAATCATAACCTTACGCCTTACAGCACAAATGACATCCGCCCGCATCAATTTTCGGCCGTTCCCTAAAATAAATAAAAAAAGTTTTCAATCATGCTGTGAATCGTACAAAGCAGCTGCAAAATGAGCAAATATGTGACGTAGACTGTAAAAAATGTCGGAAATGGATGCGAATCTCGCATCCTCCTACGCAGGGACATCCAACAGCCAAACTGCCTGTCTGGATGTGCCCTGCTCATTTAACTGTCACTCTTAGTTCCTGTGGACCCCCCCCCCCCAAAACCAGCTGTCAGCCAATCAGAGAATAGGCTTTCTGTTTTCATTTTGTTTTGATAGCGGCGCCAATACACGTTGTTTCAACTTGGGTGGGCCGCTATCTGTATTTTGCTTATGTATGTTTGTTAAAAAATACTGAACAACAGATTCTTCGTTTTTCCTTCACATCTTCGTAGTATATATGTTCTCCTGCATACATGTAACTTTTTTATCTACGGCAAATATTTGCTACTTTTGCAACTGCTGATTTAAAGCATGGTTGACAACTTCTTTTTTTTTTTTGGAAACGGACAAAAATTCATGCGCTCGTCGATGCCATCCATATAATTAAATCAACATGGCTTAATACGTTTATGAAGGTTAGACATCCAAGTCCTAACAATATGACAAATACAATTCAATCTCTACAACTGGATAAAAAAGGAGAGTGACGCTGAAGAAGAGTGATGGATGTCACTCGAAACGTTTGAAATGAAATCTCCTTTTGTCATCCAGTTGTAGAGATTGAATTGTATTTGAATACAACATGGCTTAAGCTAAATGGCAACTGCCCAGTAATACCTTCAACATTTAAGTAGCTATCTGCACAGTTTGTAACTTCTGCTTAGGTTTGTCTAACGTAATTTTAATCAATTATTGTACTATGTGAAGCAGAGTGCAAAGGAGTGGGTTTTTTGTAATATGTGGTTATGTGTTTCCAGGTTTTGTAATAAGAACGAAATTCGGGTGTATTACCCGCGAGATCCTTACTGAATAAAACATTGATTTGATTGATGAAAACAAATCCACCCCATATTGCAGGAGGCGCGTCAGAAGGTGTGCAGCACCTGGGCCCGGCCGGGAACATCCCCAACCTGTGGGCGGCCATGGTGGAGTCGGACAACAACCGCAAGCCGGACGCCTACCCCAACCCGCCTAACCCCTGTCCAAAGGGATACACGGGTAAGGATTGCGACATTTTTTCATCATCATCATGATGTAGCTTGCGTAGTCCAGTGGTTAGCGACCCTGCCTCTGGAACTAGAAGCCTTGTGTTCGATTCCGGCTGTGTCGCTCACCCGACATGCACGCTACCGGAAAGAGTTGCACTCCTAATCACATTATCCACGATCTTCGGGCGTATCGATGGAAGATAGGCCATATTTAAGATCGATAGAAGGTTGCGCGTATTTTTCACCTGAAAACCGTCCCTGTCGCATATGAGCCATGCTTTGTACCTTGTACAATTGTTGTGCAATTAAGTTACATAAGCGAGGCTCTGGCGATTGCCGCAGAATCGTCGTCCGATCGATTGTCGCCAAATGTGAAAGGGGTATAAGGATGGGACGTTAAGCCGTGGTCCATTGTTCACTGTGTTTGTCGAAAAGAGCTAGTGAGTTGAATTTCTCCGGTACAATGAACCTGTAAATACTGTATATAGCGTCTTTCTTCTCTGTCACGACTAGTGGGAGAATAACTCTTCAATAAGCTAAACTGGATCGAGATCACTTTCCTTTTTTGTCATCGTCATCATCATTTGTCGATCAAAGTCAAGATCAAAGTAAGCTAGTGCAGAGTTTATGCCACATTGATAAATTACAAACATTCGGCACAGAACTACAATTGCTAAACTAAGAATCAGTTGCCACAGACTGCGAATGGAATCAGGAAGGCACACCCGCACTCCTCTAGAACAAGGAGTCTGCCAATTTTGTACCTCAAACATGGTAGAAGATGAAGTGCACTTAACTATTGATTGCGATATGTATGTCAATGATAGAAATACTCTATTTAGTTATATAGAAAGCAGATTCACTCATTTTAGACACATGAGTAGCACTGACAAGTTTATACTTCTCATGCGTTTTGACAAACCGACAATAGCTAAACCCATACAGTCCTACATTTTCACCATTACGAAGAAGCGAGAAGAAGCCGAACTTCTGTGTTAGACTAGATTTGTGATACTTTTTAGTATGTATATATCTTGACTTGTTGTGACCTGTACTTAGCTCGGTTGGGCAAAACTGTACAATAAAGATCTTCATTCATTCATTCATTAATCTGTCCTCCATCACCTTCCATGTACAGATAATCCGAATGTATTTCTATCCTAGTAGATCCGTAGTTAAAGTGTCAGTCAGGCAATTCCCTGTAGCCTCCTGGCTTCTACTGACGATTGTGCACTTACTGGGTGATTATAAGATGTTGAAACACCCTGAGAGTCCTCCATAGATTCCATAAACGTCTTGCTTTTGCCAAGAAGCTTACGTTTTCAGTAGCACGGCTTTGCGGCTGTGTATGTAGTTTCGCGAATGAACGAAATAGTCAGACAAGGTACGGGTTTGCTATCATATTAGGGTTTTTACTTTTTCATGGATAGCAAGATATCTGACACTGAAGTCTTTTCCTTTGACACTGCCGGGTAACCAATAATTTTGGTTAAAATGGCCTCGACTTTTACGTTTGGGCGTGTTTGTACACCAGTATTGGTATCATTAACTTACGTGGTTGTTCATTTACATTTTGTATCTAGAGCCAAGAATAATGCATGTATTGCGTTCTTGATATGTGTGGTGCATAAAAAAACAAATCAAAAAGGAAGATAGAAATGATTCGCTGCACAGTGACAGATGTAGGTGACGGCGTTGTACCGTCAGGTCTGCTGTTCACAGCTTGCACCGCATTCTCAATCCTCACTGCCGTAATAATAATAATCACCAGGTGTATTTTGCCAGCCAGTAGGTACCTAATGAGTAATGAGGCTGTTTAACGTGGTCGAGGGACCTCCTCGAGCACGGGACCCCGTTTTACGTCCCTCCCGGAAGACGATTTCGTGGAAAGCTTTGGAGGCTACAGCAACCCGGTCTTCCTTGGTTGGTCTCCCATCCAAAAACTGTCTGGACCGCGCGTTGCTTAACTTCCGAGATCGAGGGATCGGGTGTACCAACGCGCCACGCGGCCGCAGTTAAAGGATACATTCGGTTTGCATTCAGTAAAACTTAGATATCCAATAAGTGCAAACATCAATAACAAAACACATCACACGTGAGAATTCAATAATCCTGTATATGGAGGACTCAAACTAACGCCGAACCATTATTCCTCAAAAACCAAGGCACCTACATGTGTATCTTTGTTATGGAACAGGTATCGAGATATTGCAGGCATCGCCCACTCAGCCTCGCAGGCGTGTCAGGGGAGTCGGTGGATGAGTGGTTAAAAACTGAGTGGGCGTTCAAACGGCATTACAGCCCGCTCCAATACTCAGAATCCATTAGGTGTAGTCGATGCTTTTACAACAGTCATCGACCCAGGCTCGAGACGTTCAAAATGAGTTTATTTCTAAAACTACCGCAGAGTGGAGCTCGTTGGTAACAAGTGCTGTATGGGCATCCTCATCAAATAAATCTCAACAACGTTTGCTAAATTTAGATGTGCAAAGATAAGATGTGACAGGTCATTCGGTGAAATGTAACCAGCTGCTACCTTGTCGCGTGTCTGCCAAGCTGGTGTGTTACACCTAAAGGCGGTTATACCGGCTATATAGATACAGATACAGAAGCTGGTGTGTTTCGTTGAAGGGTGTATATTCCGCCTATACAGATACAGATACAGATACAGATACAGATACAGATACAGATACAGATACAGATACAGAAGCTGGTATGTTAGGCTGAAGGGTGGTTATGTCGGCTATACAGATACATGTGCACATACAGAAGCTGGAGTGTAAGGCTAAAAGGTAGAGATATTGGCTATACAGATACAGATGCAGACACACATACAGAAGCTAGTGTGCTGAAGGTATACCGTTTAATCTGTCCACATCAAGATACATACCGCGTTGTTTATTGTTTTACTAACTCATTTAGCTGACACAGTTACATGCGACAGTTACTCTCACAGGAGTAACAAAATTACACAGGACAAAAACATGGACACTGGGAATAACATACACAAGATATAAGCGTTGTGCACGTCATTGGTCCTCTTGAAGTCGCGAATGGTTCATGGCATATGTTTGTACTTGATGTGGGGTGACCGTTGAGTTTTATCTCGCCAGGAAACTGCTCCTGCATAAAAGGTAGCCTCCGGCAACTTACGCATCCATGTTTCGCGCGGAAGCACCGTTCGTAAATTCCCCCTGCCGGATAGCGTACCAAGATGGGATATTTGAAACTAGAAGATCTAATAGCATCTGCTGCAGCCCCGCTGGGCATTTTTGTCCAACGATGACGCGCTGTTTTCTGGTAGATATCGGGGTTTCTTAGCCTGGGTAGCCTCCGGAAAGTAGTTCAGCGGCGTTCATTATATACTATATACAGTGACTTCTAGCTCTGACATTCATTATACACTATATATATATTGCTTCTCTGCCGCTGTTCCGTCTGTGATCCCGGACCACGTTAACGTCTGGAATAGCAGAAGCGAGCATATAGGAGCGAACTACTATCCGGTTGGTGCCCAGGCTAGGGGTTTCTGGGTCCTGGCGAGATCCGATACCACAGGCCCGCGCTAGGACAGCATCAGCCCGCTTTAGATTGGCCAAATAAAACTCTCGATACTGGTTCGTTTCACTGATTGAAGACTGTGTTTTTGAAAGTTTTGTTGGGTTTGCTGGTCTTTGAAATCATGTATGTTCGCCAACCCGTAGTATATATCTTATTATTTATTTCACCAAAGCAAACTTACATGAGCAGGAAGTACCTTCCAGGCTTCCAGAACTGATTACACTTGTTACAGTCGGCATTACAAACAATTGAACATACAAATGCATCATAGGATAAACCATAATAACTTTAACATACTTATGGATTATGATGAATTCATACAGTCATTAGTCGTGCAAATTGAAATATTGGCCAAACAGCGGTCTCTATGTGTTGGAAAGAGGGCCTGTAAAGTGTGATCATGTATAGTGACAGTGGTGACAGGAAGGAGCTGCACATAAGTCATAAGTCTATGATGTTTGAAGCCTACACAATACTTTCTGCATTTGTAGCATTTGTTATGTACCTTTGTAATGTACTCTGTTGATGGCGACACGAAATAAGCTGTAAGCTTGAGCATGTCGTCATCTTGTCCTGTATCTTAATCTTGTTGCAATAAAATAGATACGAGTGCGCACCACCTCACGTGTTATGCTAGATACCACCATAGCTCGATCACAGAGCGGCAGAGAGAGACAGAGAGAAGACAATCCTCACTCTTATTCTGGACACGCGTCTGTAGTAGGAACTCTATCTCGGACCTTGAGGGGTGGATTAGATCTGAAAGCCGGTTAGAACTTTGAGTAAATTAACACCGAGGCAGATTGCTCAGGAAGGGAGAATTAGTACCCAAAACGCCGCCACCCTTGATGTGGGGTCGGATTTATCTGGCATCGAATCGCTGGAGGAGGGATTGTTGATGGAGGAAATCTGATGAAGACATCTCGTGTTTGCGGATCTCTTCCGGCTGTTTCAGACACAGGAGATGTTTTTCTCTCCCCTTGGTGCTCCTTATGACGTCAATGCCGGATGTAGGCTTGTGAAGGAGGCGGCTAGCATCGCTACGGGTCAGTTGACAGGAGAGTCTGGTAATCTCTGTACAAGCAGAACAGGATTTTATCAGAACGCGAGGTGACTACAGAGGCACAGGAGTGGAACTTTAGACCTGTTCTTATTTACAGAGTCATTTAAAGTACATCAATATAAATCATGCTGCTCAAACTTTCCTATTTCCTGATAATAAATCGTGCATAAGGTTTTGCACATAGCGACCCACCGCGAAGTGCAGCAGCAGCGGTATCTTTGTACGGGAGCTGCAGTACCACACGCACTGTTTTATCATAGGTGGCGCTGTATATCTGTGACTGTTTTGGTTCTGGTTATGAATTCCCAGTGGGCACATTATACATGAAGTTATTGTAATGATGTATAATCTATTGGCGATAATGTAAAAATCGTCAAGTTCGGGGTGTCATAATCTAATCCGTGAATATTCCAGGTACTAGGTCATAACACATTAGCCCACACAGTAGCCAGCTATATCTATGTCCAAAAAGTCCGCTTTGTACAAAGTTGTTTTTAGTTATCCAAGAAAATGGCCTCTGTAAGTTTAGAATATGCTAAAACACTGCGGGGTCAAATTTCTCTAAACGGGACGGGGGGCGGTTTTACGGAAAGGAAAAAATAAAACTGTATGTAAAAAAACATACACAAAGTATACGTATAAATACTTTCTTGTTGTATTTTATATCATATTTTTATGATATGATATGATATGATATGATATAATTTCATGATATCTCATCATGTAATATCATAGTATTATCATCATCATATTTTTCGTTCCAGTAAGCTGACCTCCGGACTCGGATCTGAACTAGTCGACCCTGGTACTATATTATTATGTTTCTGCCCACCTTTGAATGCGGATCCAAACAGGTCGACCCTGGTACTATACCAGTACTATGTTTCTGCTCAGCTTCGAATGCGGATCGGAACTAGTCGACCCTGATACTAGAAAGTTTATTATATTTCTGCCCAGCCTTGAATGCCATTATTAATAGTGTTCTCACCCCACCCTGCAGCTGAGGACGGCTGTATCGAGGACATGCCTGACACGGCTGACTTCAGCCGGCTGTACCAGGCCCAGGAGGAGGCAACGCGCGGGGGGCAGGCGGGAGGTGCGCCGTACAGCAGCCCGGGGCTGGCCGGTGGGTCTCCGTACGGCAACGACCTGAACGAGCTGGAGTACTACCTGGTAAGGACCATGATACACGCGCCTGGTGTAGGCTAACGTCACATTTCCAAACCGGGGCCCGGCCGGGATGTTTTAAGAAACGAGAAATCAAGTTGTATACCAAGAAAAATACACAAATTATGTCCTTGAATCTCATTTTGACATTTTGTGTATTTTGATGTCTTTTATATCATTTTTTTTCGCTCCCGAAAGCTGCCCGTCCGGGCCCCTTTTTTTAAAACCAAACTACACAAGACGTTAAGAGAATAGCCGTGGGCATTATTTGTGTATATTCTTACATGTACATTTCTATTTATTGTTCTCACAAACAGACCCGGTGTGGAAATGTGACGTTAACCTTAAGCTTAGGTCCCAATTCTCAACCCGGGGCCCGGCCGGGCAGCTTTCAGAAACGGAAGATATGATATAAAAGGCAATAAAACACACAGTACGTAAAAAAAATAGCAATGGGCATAATTTGGTAAACACTTTTATTTTTCGTTTCCGCAAACATCCCGGCCCTGCCCACGACTATTCTCTTAACGTCTTGTGTAGTTTGGTGTTTTGATATCTTACTTTTCGTTCCCGAAAGCTGCCCGGCCGGGCCCCGGCTTGGAAATGCGACGTAGGCCCTAATGGGTGGCATACAGTTTCATGTAGTATATAAATATATAAGTATATAGATAACGTATGATTTCTCATGTGTTCCATTGAAGATGCCTGTGTCTTTTCCCATACATGTACAGTAGAACCTGCCAAAGAACACCACTCAGGGGACCGACAAAATCTGGTCAAACATGTGAACAATCAAGCCACATGACCTTTTCACACTATTGATGCAAATGAAGCCTGTGTTCCTTCTCACACACCCACATTAACCCACACGAATCGCAATGTTCGCATACCGTGCCCGTGCAACAGCCCCACCATGCGATATCTTTGATAGTTGCAACCTAGGCGAGAAACTTAGCATAGCCTGACAAAATTATGCTTATATCAAACCTTCAACCGGTCAGATCCATAAAAGAGGGAGGCAGGGGGCCAGTAGTCAATCACTGACAGTGGAAGTTTTTCCTTAAACAAGCTACGTGTAATTTCGCCAGTGAACTGATGGTGCTATGGTGCTTTATTTCAACACCTGGCTCTTCTGTTTCTAATACCAAATCTCCATGTCATCTTGGCAGCTCCTCGGTGTTGGTAATGGTAGACATCATTCGGAAATAAGCTAAGTTAAACTGTGATTGTGTAAACAGTGTGTTGGACAGTGGAAAATCATTATCACAGTTCAACTCTGCTTCAGGATAAATCGTTCTGTGACGAGATGAACTGGGGACAACTCGTTCTTTTGACCAGTAGTAACTGTTGTGATTACCATAATGTGCGACATCTGACGTACAGGTCGGTACGTTCGGCTCGTTGTGCGTGGACGTTAATGGGGTGCGCGAAGAACTTCAAATCTAGAGAGGAGACGACAAACTAAAAATTCTATAAAAAGCCTGCCTGCCTACTGCCTAAGTGCCTAGGCCAGGGACTGGCCCCTTGCTCCTCTCCGTTAGAAGTCTCCAGGTTGCACGGACCTTTGCACTTGTCTCCGAAAACTTGATAAGTTTTTATCAAACTATAAAAATTACCATCCATAAACCCATACGTTTACATGAAAGGCCCTTACTCGTAACACTTGGAGGTATATTTTTAGCGCTGACTGACTTCATTTGACATATTAGCCTTCGCATAGAGCAATTAACGCAGCCGGATTTGAAAATCACTTGCCGCCGTCTGCTTGCGTCACCGCTCGGAACGATAGTCTTATTTCTGAACGTCCGTGCGTCAGACGCGCAAATAGGGCGTTCAGATGTCACTCGGAGTGACGTCACCGACTGTGTTAATCTTCTAATTGTCCCGGATGTAAGCCTTCCCGTGTCGGTCTCATGCTGGAAAACTATTTTGTCTGGGACAAAATGTGTGAAGTGACAAATGTCGTTACACAAAGGATAACGATATACCACACTTGGCGATTACTGCTATACACTATGCGTATGAACAGTATGTTATGTAGAAGACTCATTACTATACACTGTAAATTTTTGTCCTAGAAACGAAACACAAAGCAAATGGCCAGATACATAGTGAGCGAATCTACAACTAATATGGAAATTTGTATGGTAGGTTTGTTCTCTTGTACCGTTGGGTGTTCATTACTAGTAGACACAACAGATACAGGGCGTGTATAACGAGTAGATGAAGTCTGTAGCTAGTACATGATCTCCGGAAAGTTGATATGAGCAGGAGAATGGCGGCGTGTTTTTTTGCTGTTGTTTTATGTTGTTGTGTTTTTTTTGCGGCGCCCATTTTTCTGGCGAGACACTAGTACGTGAAAAGGGGGGGGGGGGTCAATGCACCGCAAAGAAGGACAATTGTCTGTTTCCGGACAGATTGTCTTGTATTATAAAGAGAAAAATATGACACCCCGACGTTTTCTGATAGCAGTTGTCTCTGGCTAAATTCGAACGGCGGGCGAAGGTTGGCTAGAACCTCCAACTCCAACATCTTTTGGGCTCCCTTTGAATTTTAAACTGTAGGGACTACCCTGAAAGATTAATAAATATATAAATAAAACATCCGACTATCAAGGTGACATTGAAGGTTAAGAAGGTACAAGTCATCAAAACATGGCGGAGATAAAAATGGCACGCCAGTCATCACTTAAACACTCCGGCAACACGTTCTGGGCGATACGTCACCAGTTTACGTCACGATGTTTGATTGACCAATCACCGCGCGTTGCTTGTGACATTTTCTCTGATCGTCATTATCATCATCGCAGCCTTCCTCCCCGCCATAACTTCCTATTTATATAGTACGTTTCATCACCTCAAGGCTGAGATGTCTTCCGAATTCTTTTTATCAATGAACTTTCATACAAACAGCAGTATCTTAAAGTTAACTGAGACAAATATTGTACATACCAAACGCTTTGCAACCAACTAGTAACCCAAAGTATTGTAAATAACTGTGAATTGTTTGTTTTGATATTGTTATTTCATTTCTTCTTGTCAGTTGTTATCTTTTTTTAGAGGTGATGTCAATATTAGCGTACTGCTACCGCTCTGTCCTGTATTGTACTTTGTTGATGAATAAATAAATAAAAATTAAAAATAAAAGAAATGAACTTCCCTGCAACTTCACTGGGTAACACGTGAGAAATGCATGTCCTCAGTCTAACTTCAACTAGAAAGAAAGAAAAATGGATGCATTCACAAAAATGTCATTACGAAACAATACTTTTAAGATAAAGTCTGTTTCTGGTCTTGGAAATTTTTAAATGTTTTTTTTTTTTTTTTGCATTTTGTTCTTCGATCGGCTTTGAGTGAAAAACTCGTAACGTCAGCTGTTTCCAACTTGCCTTTCTTATCAAAGTTTCAGAGATTGACGAAACATTTACATAATATATGTGTAGTCATATACACCTTTAACAGGGCTCGAAATACCACCTGCATATGCAGATTAGTGCTGGTAAAATTGGAGCTGTGCAGGTATTTCTAGGGTCTACCTGCACTGGTCCATGTACTGGGTTTTAACTTTTATACATAAATGTCCTATGATGTAGGTGTGTATGGATTGTAGCTGCATTGATAAAATATGAAAGAAAAAAATCCTGAACAATTTTAGTATGATTCATAATTCTTTAGTTCAGAGTGGTGCAGGCAAAATTTGTCTGGTGCAGGTAATTTTCAATGTTACCTGCACTAGTGCACGTATCGCAGAAAAAAGTATTTCCAGCCCTACCTTTAAGTAACTTAAACACACCCGTATAATTCTGAGACAGACCCAAAACTAAACCTTCATTTTTTATCTAGCACCTTTCACCAGTTATGGAAACGGTAACATCTTTGGAGGTACGGGGTTATGTCGGCAGTGATCGGTGCAGCATATGCAGTACCATATCGGTGTGATAGATGTCGCATCTTGTGATACCGTTACCGAGTAGGTAGCTGTACCCACTGTACGGTGTAACACACCAGTTCCTTGCCCTGCTTATGGATAAAAAAACAATTCCCTGTTGCCCGAGAAAGTTATTCTGTTTATTGATGAAGTCTTGAACGGAAGCCGGTGACCGCAGGCCGGGAACTTGAAGGACAGGAATTAAGCGGAACGCCCTGCGGAAATTCCTCATTAAGACAACTACAACCTTGGACAAGAACTCGAGCTTTTCTTACCCCTGTTTCCTTTAGACTACTAAACAAATTGTCCCTCCCCTTTTGCGTATTAATTCATAGTTAGGATGAGCTTGTTCTTTACCTAGCTCCCTTTTGCATATACATATAAAGACACCGGATGGTCGTCAGAAACGTCTGACCGTTTGTACAATCATTTTGTTGCCTGAGTAAATGCTTTTTTGGCGTATCTTATTACCTGGATGTCTAACCTTCATCGACGTCAGCTCTGGGGTTGAGGTGTTCTGTTGCAGATTTGGGGCGGGGGGGGGGGGGCATTTGTTTCTGTTACTTGTGAGCAAACGCTAGGAGACGGGGGAGGTCATGGGCACAGGGACTACGCAAGGCGGGGGGGGTCCTGGTGCGCTCGTCTGCCATGCAGAGATGGCTGGTGCCGCTACCGTCTGTGTGTCGCCTGTTCGGACGGGAAAGTCGTGTGCAGGTCACGAGTTTCGAGCGCTGCTGGCCTGACCTTGAGGCTCGTTCTATTTGATAGGTCACCAGTCACCCTTCCCACATGTCTTCTCATACATCTTAATGAATAGCGTCCGAATGTCTCTATTCCGATCCGTGCGGCTCAAGTACTCAGTTTAAGTGGGAAAAAGCCAAGTCAAGAGCTGGCAATTCTGTCATCTCAAGCTTATAAAAATACATTTCCATCTATTTCAAGTAATGAAGTTCAGTTTTTTTTTGGACGGAGTGGGCAAAATTTGTGTCCGTCCCCACAAGGAAATTTCTGTCCCAGGATGGATGGACCTGGAGACCACTTTCATGTTCTGCTCGACAGCTCGTGGCTCCATGACTGGTTGAATCACTGCACAGTTTACAGACGTATTTGTATCTAAAAAAGAACCATTTCCCAAATTCCGGTCCTTCTCCAGAGTTCCCATCGGTGGCCTGGAGGCATGTCGCCTCCGCATTAAGTCCCATTTCTAAGAAAAGTCTGGGAAGCCCCGTTTTGACTCCATCTTAATGCGCCCAATTTGTCTTAAGGTAAACAGCCTTAAGGAAAGGCATCCACCTTAAGAAAAGGCATCCACCTTAAGAAAAGGCATCCACCTTAAGAAAAGGCATCCACCTTAAGAAAAGGCATCCACCTTAAGGAAAGGCATCCACCTTAAGAAAAGGCATCCACCTTAAGAAAAGGCATCCACCTTAAGGAAAGGTATCCACCTTAAGGAAAGGCATCCACCTTAAGAAAAGGCATCCACCTTAAGAAAAGGCATCCACCTAAAGGAAAGGCATCCACCTAAAGGAAAGGCATCCACCTTAAGAAAAGGCATCCACCTTAAGGAAAGGCATCCACCTTAAGGAAAGGCATCCACCTTAAGAAAAGGCATCCACCTTAAGAAAAGGCATCCACCTTAAGAAAAGGCATCCACCTTAAGAAAAGGCATCCACCTTAAGGAAAGGTATCCACCTTAAGAAAAGGCATCCACCTTAAGGAAAGGTATCCACCTTAAGGAAAGGCATCCACCTTAAGGAAAGGCATCCACCTTAAGGAAAGGCATCCACCTTAAGGAAAGGCATCCACCTTAAGGAAAGGCACCCACCTTAAGGAAAGGCATCCACCTTAAGGAAAGGCACCCACCTTAAGGAAAGGCATCCACCTTAAGAAAGGCATCCACCTTAAGAAAGGCATCCACCTTAAGAAAAGGCACCCACCTTAAGGAAAGGCATCCACCTTAAGAAAAGGCATCCACCTTAAGGAAAGGCACCCACCTTCGCCGCACACACTTCCTAGACTCTACCAGTCTCCCGCCTGGCCGAATAGTAATAATATGGGACTTTGGCCCGTCCGGCGACCCTCTGACCTTATATACTGTATATATATATATATATATATATATATATTATTCGTGTATATTTTCAAGTACATATGAATTTCTATCATCGTTTCCACAAACAGCCAGGCAAAACCCCGGTTTGGAAATGTGACGTTAGCCTATTAAACCAGCAGCGTCAGATGAGCGACGCCAGCTATCCGGGATTCCAACTCCAAACCGCTTGGTCCAGAAACAGGTTCGCAAATACCCATGTCACATTATCTACGATCTTCGGGCGTATCGATGGAAGATCGGCCATGTGTAAGATCGACAAAGGGTTGTGCGTATTCTTCACCTGAAAACCGCCCTACTCACATATAAGCCATACTTTGTACGTTGTACAATTGTTGTGCAATAAAGTTATCATAATAAGCGAGGCTCGGGCGATTGTCGGATCGATTTTCGCCAAATGTGACAGGGGTATAACCAGTGGACCACGCACGCTCCGTCAGCACCGAGGCGTCCAAGGACATGGTTTTCTTATCTCAGCCTCGCGCTGGAACAACAAACACGCGAGATTTTCCGAGAAACGAGATAGGGGTCAGGAATTACAGCGATTACATGTAGCGGATTATACCAGACTTTCTCAGTTTCCAAACGATAAATGACGGTGAACGTGCAAATTGAGTGACTGCCTTTCCTTAGATTATGACGACTCTATCATAAAATTATTACCTTGTGCCTCATGTTTTGTTCTAGTTTCACAAATGTTCCACTAGTATCGATTCGACAGTGTTCTACTCTCCTCTAGAGGCTACATTCTCATCTGAGCTAAACGAATTGATAGACACAGAACGCATTCTAAGATTCTTTTACCTCCGTGAATTGGAGCTATTGTAGTGACTGTGGTGTATTTCCGACGGCCATGCCTCTCCACATGATAGCTACAGAACGCCTGTTTGGATTGTTTTGTCTTTAATAGATATCTTTATAAGAACTTGTTTAAACTTTCGTTTTCTTTTAAATCGTGTAACGTATTCCAGTTATGAATTCAATGATGACAAAAAGCCAACTTTGCTCGAGTATGGTAATTTTCTTTCTGCCCCAGACAGAATTTACAACTGCATGATATGCAAAACGAAAACCATAAGCAACAACGAACATATTTAGAAGTGATAGATAAGAGAGTTCATTTGTAACTTCATTCTCAAAGGCTAATTTAAAATACATGCCATAGCCATAACTCATAATGGTTACATATAACATACATTTATATCGTAAAAAGGGACTGCTCGAATACTAACGTTAGTGTTGGCTATATATATCTGACTGGGATGGGTTTGACTTATTTTTAACAATTTGTGAGTTATGTCATTTTAAGAGGAAGACTTCTCCTCGGTTTTTTGTTATAGTGGAGATAAAAGAACAGATATGTGTTATGATCGATGGTTTGTCTAGTCGCATTAGGAATATGAACTTTTGTACAGCACTTAGGTGTATGAAACACGGAAATAGGTTTTGCAAAAGCGGCATGCGAGAGGGCGAGACTAGGCTTATTGTAGAGCCAGGGGAGAGCAGAGTGATCCCGGCCCGGTGTTTTATTTGGCCGAGATTGTGCTATGTAGAACTAACTCGGTCAGGGTTAAGGATATACGGGGCCGGGTGCGGACCCCTGTCCGACATGACGGAACGGGGGAAACGTGGCGCCAGCGAACATTCCACGAGTTCAGCTCTCTAAGGCGGAAAAAGAAGAGTTTCCGCTCGCTGAAGGCTGGTTGTCAGATTGGATGCCCTCACATGACCCTGTGAAAACGTACCGGAACAGATCTAGAAACAAACCTTGTGAGAGATGTCCTGATCGCAGTAGCCGGGAACTCGGGCTGCTTTTATCTTCTTGCTGAAGTCGTCCAACCCCTTTATTTATGATGATGATGAACTTTATTGCTCGACATTTGTACATGGTACAAAGTATGGCAACGACTGTTACACAAAGTACAAAATAGGTGTATAGACTAAGACTTAACATCCTAATTAACATAACAAGAAGGGTTAACACAAGTCTTGGATATAGTGTTACAATCGAGTTGGGCTAATCATGAGTTTCATTACTCTTATTTATATATGAGAACGTTGGACAATTCATCTCCCACTGCATGTGGAAAAGAAGTCAAACCCATCAAATAGCTTAAGTAGAAATAGATTTAGATTAGACGTTAGAAGTATGTAATACCTGGACATCTAAATTTCATAAACGCATCTGTCAATTATGAACAGAAGTAAAGGAGTGAAGGAGTAAAGTTGATGAAGACTTTTATTGCAAATTTATCTACTCTATTACATTCGACTTCCTCTCGCTTCTTGGTAATTGATAAATGTAGCTTGCTGTATGGTCCGTTAGAGTAAGTTTATCGAAAGCTGTAAGGAATATAAATTTCTCTTTACTATTCAAGGACCTTTCACGTATCTGAAGTGGGGAAATTTACATAACACATAGTCAAATAGAATGCTTCTATCGCTATCATACAAAGAACAATCTACAAAAATGTACTTCATCTTCTACTTTACCTAAACTACAAAATTGGCAGGTTCTTTGTTCTAGAGGAGTGCGGTATTTTGGGGAGAGATCAACAGTTCATGGAGAAGCAGCGTATCTTTCCGGCATATGACGTAATGCATTTTCCTGAGTATTATGTTATGGCTGGTCCCGAGAGCGGAAAAGATCGGAGTCCGCCTTGTCTGGCATTCCTTGCAGATTAGTCCTAATCTTACCAATCACTGCGTTAATCCGTGTGATAATCTGTCATGTCCGTCCGATGGCTGACCGATAACGCGTGCGAACGGGCCATGCGTGGAGGTGATCACGTGACATGGGATTGAAAATGGCGCCTTTTGAGTCACAGTCGGTTGAGGTCAGGCGCAAAGTCACGCCGGCTGAACGGAAGCAACGACTTATAAAGTCTCAAAACTGATGTATTCCTCTACCATTCACCACAGTTTCCACATCGCTGTTGTGCACAGAAGAATGACTACGGTCTTTGCAAGTACAGCGGTGCACTATTTTGAAGGGGGTCGCGGATAAATACTGTGTTCTGAGTATTCTGGACAATTCATCTCCAACTGCATGCGAAAAAGAAGTCAAGTTGTCTTTAAACAACACCCCCCCCCCACACACACACACCCTCTGTGTTCTGAGACCTAGAGTAAATGGAATACGGACTACCTATAAATGATTGAACATTTCAGATCATTTTTCTTCCGACCAATTGTTGCCATCCACTACATTGCTACTCTGTCTGTTAGCCGTGTCGCTTACATGTCAATCTGTGTAGAGTACGCTCTAACTGTGTGTCCAGCAACGCAGTTGCTCATGCAATGAAAGTCGGGGACGGTGTCGGACTACTTAAGACAGGACCACGAATTCTTGGCATGGCAGTGCGCATGTTTGTTAGTAACAGGTGCTAATGCCATACAAACATCATGAACATAGGGAAAATAAAGGTAAAAACACAAAGGAATATAAACAACTGATTCGTGGGTGCATGGGACAAGACAAGTGAATGTGGTGGGTTAGTGTTATACAATTCTACTTTTGTAAATTTGTTTTTTAAAGAATAAAGAAAAAAAGCATAGGAATGTTTGTAGTACAGAGAAGTTTGTTCACCGCCTTTAGTATCTGTCCTTCACTATCCTGAGCCATCAAAGGACGCTTTTAAAAAGGATCAAGATTCTCTTTTTGCCTCTCTCCACCCTAATAACCCCCTCACCCCTCCGCCCTTCAGTCCCTCCATTGACGGTTAATCTTTCCTATCAAAAGTCTTCTGTCTTTCGACGGTTCTGATACCGGAAACTCATTTACCCTTTGCAGCAAGAGAGAAAGGGTAGTTTTCGCCATGTTATGAAATTGCCGTTTTTAAAAATAATTCTGTACCAGCAGTTCAGTCGCCATACATAGGAAACGCGTATCCACTGTGCCATGAACTCACGATAGATCCATACATCATCCACCTCGAATATCGCTTAATGAATGAAGACCTTTATTGCACATTTTTGCCACACCGGGCTAAGTACAGGCCACAACAAGACATGTTGAAAAGATACAGTTCACAGATGCAAAATGAGACTATTGCTGGATAAATTCAACTCCTCCTCGCTCTTCTGTTATAGTGGAGATAAAAGAGCAGATATGTTTTATGATCGATGGTTTGTCTAGTTGCATTAGAAATATGAATTTTTCTACAGAACTTAGGTGTATAAAATAAGGAAATTTGTTTTGTATAACCTTATACAGTTCATTTCTCTCTACGGTATACAATCTACACTCTAAATAAGTAAAGCCATCGCGAAAGTTTCCCGGTTTACAGTATAAAACATCTTCTTTCATATTTGATACTTTATGACGAGAACAGGTCAAACCTGGGCTACAACATCGGCGGGTCTGACTAGATATCTACGCCTCCTGTAGTTTTATGACGTCCATTTGATTTTTTACTAGTTTCCATTATAGATCTTTCGAGTGGCACCACGCCTAGACTGGTACCTAAAGTTTGTAACTTTGAAGCGTGCGGGGCGGCGCGGGGGGAAAACACGAGTTGATTTAAAAAGTCACGGCCGGGCGAAAAACAAGCCGTCATCAGTTTCGCAGTTTTTTTCTCTCCTGTCGCCATAAACAAACGCCCGGGATTATCAAAACCAACTGAGCGCCACAAAACCCGGGGACGGGAGCGGTACTGGGGGGACGCTTCCCGCTGTGGAGGGGCAACACCAGCTGATCAGACCCAGCTGACGACAAGAAACAACCTTCAACACATCGCACCGCAAAACCAGGCCGCCAAGACGGCAGCATTCCGTCTAAATCAACCCCAGCAGTTCACCTGGCAGAAGCACCACAACTTCATGACATGTTTCTAACGACTATGTCTATTTCTCACCCCCCCCCCCCCTCCTCTTTTTTTTTTTCTTGAAGAATCCTTACCGAGCCGGTGAGAAGAGGGAGGCGGTCGTCGCCAAGAAGTCTCCGCTGTACCTGAGACGTAGGAGGGTAAGTAGGATTTCACGGACCGGGCACTGTTATGATTAAACTTGTGTATGCCGTGATTGCGTTATTATTAAATTAGCCGGCCTACGCAATGTTATATCCATAGTTTCAGAATCATTGATCCCACATTTCTGTCTACAACGCGCCTATCTCTAGTCTTATCGAGTCAGGGAAAAGACACTGGAGTCAGAAAAACATCTGAAATGAAATGTCTTAATAAAAGTTTTTTTTTTCTTTTAATATAAACCATGCACGTTGTAAAAGAGATGAAGATCCCGAGATAACGAGGGCAGCGTGTTCTTTCGGCTCACACATGAAACGTTGATGAAAAAGCAACTCTTGTATTGAAAACTGAAACCTTGACTCCCTGTTTTCCAAACTCAAAGTGACCAGAGTTGACGGGGCGTTTGTAAACAGGAAATGTAAAAGTTCCTCCGTCTTCTGTCTCTAATCCGTCTGGTACCACGGCTGCAAGCGTTTTAAACTTTGCGGTACAACTTCGATCAAAACATAAGCTCAGAGGGGCTCCAAGTATTTTGTTGGGCATGAATCATTTCTCGGCCCGGCTTTGATGCCGTCGGCACGCGGCCATTCAGAATCAGGCCTCGCCATCTCGTCTCGGGCTCGGGTCGCCTGTCGCTCACGCGTGTGTGTCCTTCCCTCTCCTCCTCACAGAGCGCCGGGACAGACTCCGCCGTCGCCATGGAGACGGACGAACGCGAGGTAAGTATCGTCTGTGACCTTGAACGTGGCGTTACCCCTGCGGTATGTCTGGCGGGAGGCCCAAACTGTGCGTGTGATAACAGACATCCTCACCACAACACATCGCAAACATGGCTCAGGACACACCGATCACGATATCAATCATTCAAATTACAGGGTAATATCACCTTTCGACGGCGCTCTCGCCGCACTCTCTTGGCGACCTCAGAATTGACAGATCGCTCAACGAATTCGATAGAAAAGAAACGAATCTATTTTCACTTTGTGTGTTTTGTTGTCTTCTCAGTCACACTTTTCCGTTTCGTATGATATACCCAGTGTGAAAGCGTCTGCGAAGGTCGCAGTGAGAGCGCAGCGCGATCGCCGTCTAGTGGAAAGGGGGCCTAAGATGATCTAAGATACGAAGGAAACAAACTATAGTTTTAAAACCGTACATTCACGGATAAAACCATGTAAGAAGTTAATCTCTGTTTGCTGTTTCTTCATAATGAAACAGTAATTTGAAGGTCGCACAACTTCGTGCGGGATTGGATACCGATTTTTTTCATGAATGTATTTTTGATATCTGAGTCCGAAAAAACAACAACAGGTGAAACTGGTGTGACTTGAGATTCATGTTTTGATGTTTGATATTGAAAACAGATTTCACCATCTGAATACACATATTAAAACGAATTTCAATTTCATTTCATACTGGACCGAAAGATTCAATACCAATCATGATACCTGCTAGGGTATCACGTTGAACTGCATGCATAGTTTAGGTTGGTAAAAAACGGCCTTCCAGGGGTTTGAGTTAAGATTTTCTTAAGGGTAAATCGGCCGAAGGGTAGGCCGTTTTGTGTCCTGGCATCAGTCTGGATTCCCGGGAAGGGTGCGGTCACATTGGTCGTGCGATCGCTAACTTTGGGCATTTGAGAGGACAAAAATGTACGTCTCCTGCAAATTTCAACTGTCTTGGTACGCAAAATGCTGTTTTGGATCCATGTCGGTGGTTGGTTCTTTCACGGCCTGCTTTAAAATCTTATAGAATCAAAATCGTGCGATGATCGCACGACCTGAGTGATGAACGCGCCCTTAGGTTAACTTTGTGCAGTTTACGTCCGTTCCCAGCCGTCACCGCCATGGCTACTATGTGTTTTGTACTATGCATATGTAATGATGTGTGTTGAAAGATGTAATATTTTATTTGACCCTTACCTAATCCTTCCTGATCTTAATGAAGAGCGACCTGCGGGATAATTTGAGACTTCCAGTGAATATATAAAGGTTCAAACCAGGAAATAAAGGTTTAAACCGTGGCAGATGGGGAACAGTCTAGGAAAACAAACACAATCTGAACATACGGCTACGAGGCAAACGAGGCGTAATCTCCAAGCAGATCCTACGGTGCCATACGATAGTATCAAAGCTGGCCAAGGAGTATAGCCGGCCAAAGGGAGTCAAACAGGCCCGCTTGACTCCCTTTGGTCGGCCAGCTTTGATACTGCCTTATGGCACCGTATAGTAGGATCTGCTTGGAGATTATCTATGAGAGAGGCACGCGGGAGGATGCGTCCGGCATCACACAACCACCTGTAGGATTCTGGGCGATTGTGTAACGGCGCTAGCACAGCTCACCGGCGCTGGCTTTACTACATGCGATAGCCTGAGCGCCAGCCTCCGTAGTAACCGCTAGCACAATCCTTTCGCTTGATAATCCGTGGTTAGGACTGAGCCAGTGGTCACTACTAGCCTGGTATTCAGCCGTATTATAGCTCCCGAGTCTCTTCTGTCCACAGAGGAGACTCCGGAGCTACGGCTGGATACCTGGCTAGGTCACTACGGTGGCTGGCACTCAGGCTATCGCATGCAGTGAAGCTAGCGCCGGTGACTGAGCCAGCGGTCACTACGGAGGCTAGCTGGCACTCAGGCTATCATTGCGAGACAAGTACATGTGCTCATGGTGATCTTCAGGCTAGTTCTAGATGTTATTTCCGATATCTTGAAGCTGAGCTGGCGTGAGCCACCTGAAACTCGAACAGAACAATTTGAGCCCACCGGCCGTACTGTGCAGACTCGCATTTCAGACACACGACAGGACTTGCTGTAACCGCCGCGTTTTTCACAGCGCACGTGTGACAACACCGGCAGTACTGTGCAGGCCCACAGACACACGACAGGACTTGTTGTAACCGCCGCGTTTTCACAGCGCACGTGTGACAACACATGCAGTACTGTGCGGGGCAACAGACACACGACACGACACGACTTGTAACCGCCGCGTTTTCACAGCGCACGTGTGACAACACCGGCGGTAGAACTGTGCAGGCCCACAGACACACGACAGGACTTGTAACCGCCGCGTTTTCACAGCGCACGTGTGACAACACCTGTAGTACTGTGCGGGGCAACAGACACACGACACGACACGACTTGTAACCGCCGGGTTTTCACAGCGCACGTGTGACAACACCGGCGGTAGAAGTCGTAGAACTGTGCAGGCCCACCGTGACACACGACAGGACTTGCTGTAACCGATGCGTTTTCACAGCGCACGTGTGACAACACCGGCAGTGCTGTGCAGGCCCACTGCTCAAGACATACGACAGGACTTGCTGTAACCGCCGCGTTTTCACAGCGCACGTGTGACAACACCGGCAGTACTGTGCAGGCCCACCGTGACACACAACAGGACTTGTTGTAACCGCTGCGTTTTCACAGCGCACGTGTGACAACACCTGCCACTCGCATGTCGACCCGCCGCCAGTCGAGGGGCCTCGATGTCCCTACATCTCAATAAAAGGCTCTCCCAAACACGAGCTTCTTCTTCTTCTGCTGGCCTGGACGCCAGACAATTTTAAGGTCCCTCACATGGCAACTCCTGGGCTCTGCGGCCAACAATATCTCCAAAGGTCGTTAGAAATACTCAAATAGTAGAAATAGACAGATTCCACACCAGAGGAGTTCGCCAGTCTTGGTCACGGCCTGGTAGAGGCAGGCCAACAAGTCTCCAAGGAAATTCTACAAACACACACCCACAGACACAGCCCCCCTGAGTTATAGCACGAAGGATATCATTGAGATCGGGGATCACTTTTCCCGATGTCACAAGATCGGTAGCATGACAGGACTCGAACTAAGGCCTCAATGCTCTGGATCATATACCCTGTAGTTACGCCACCCGACCCCATACGACAAAACTGATGTTTGGCCATCAGTATAGCAGATCGCATGGCGCAGCGAGTTTAGCTCGGGACCGAGAGGTCGTGAGTTCGAAGCCTGCCGTGTCACCAATCTTGTGCCATTGGGAAAGACACTTTACATGGCTTTCCTCACTTTTATAATACTCAGGTGAATATGAGTGCCTAGGGCCGTCCATCGGAAAGGACATTAAATGGAGGTCCCGTGTTTGGGGAGAGCTATCCCCACACGTGCGATGGTGCGGTGTGCGACGGTGCAAATCCTTCCGTCTAGAATTGGTGATTCTCCACAAATCACGCGGACTCCAGGAAGAATAGTGACATATCAGTCACTGATGGATATCTGTATCAAACCAAACCAAACCATCTGTAGCGGATCGCGGCCCGCCAGAGAGAGAGGATCGTCCCGGGACACGCTCCTGTCAGCTTCCCCCGCGCGCGTCACTCATCACCGGCCCCATTACACGCGGATGAGCCCGCTGATGACCCCCTCCCGGACACCCGAGCCAGATGAGCCCGCTGATGACCCGCTCCCCGACACCCGGGCCAGATGAGCCCGCTGATGACCCGCTCCCCGACACCCGAGCCAGATGAGCCCGCTGATGACCCCCTCCCCGACACCCGAGCCAGATGAGCCCGCTGATGACCCGCTCCCCGACACCCGGGCCAGATGAGCCCGCTGATGACCCGCTCCCCGACACCCGAGCCAGATGAGCCCGCTGATGCCCCCCTCCCCGACACCCGAGCCAGATGAGCCCGCTGATGACCCCCTCCCCGACACCCGAGCCAGATGAGCCCGCTGATGACCCCCTCCCCGACACCCGAGCCAGATGAGCCCGCTGATGCCCCCCTCCCCGACACCCGAGCCAGATGAGCCCGCTGATGACCCCCTCCCCGACACCCGAGCCAGATGAGCCCGCTGATGACCCGCTCCCCGACACCCGAGCCAGATGAGCCCGCTGATGACCCCCTCCCCGACACCCGAGCCGCCGGTGCTGACAGCCGGGAGCCGCCGGGAGTGATGGATGGGACTCCCGGGGACCCCTGCCGATCCGGCTCCTGGCGGGGCGGATGGAAAAAAAGGTTGTGTCGTCGCACATTGGACACCATCCCAGAGAGAAAAAAAGTAGTCTCCAAGCAGATCCTACGGTAGCATAAGATAGTATCAATTCAAAAGCTGGCAGAGGAGCGAAGCCGGCTTAGAACTGTACGTGTGTTTCGCTACAAGGCAAATGGACACCTCTAGGCTGACTACACTCCTTTGCCAGTTTGGTACTATCTTATGCCATTGTAGGATCGGCTTGGAAAAACGGAGAATGCCTGTCTACCGACCCTGTGTTTCTTTTTTTTTCAGGACTGAGATATTAGCCTGGGTACCTGTAACCATTCTATTTCTACCGGGTCTCATTTACCCAGGGTAGGGCTCATTGCACTCGCTGCCTTAAAAAAAGGAGCCCCGGTAGAAATTAGCCTTGTAATACCAGACCCAAAAAATATCGATAGATATTTTTTTTTTGAGATTGGGCTGCGGTCTGGTAACCAGGCTAGGTAGAAATAGGATGGTAACCAGGCTAGTGTCTTCTATCTCAGTCCTGACAACAAACATAGGCCAAATGTGTTCGGTCATTTGTTCAACCTTGTACAACCTTCCTGGCCATTTATATTTCACAATGAAGATTGGAGGAAACTTTGGGGGGGGGGGGGTACTTGTCTTTCACACGTTCGTGTCAGTTTAGGGGTTCCCAGGGGACGTCACACATGTAATACCATCAGTCCGGCCCTACCTGTCACCCCGCGGCCTTTGCGCGGCGGGGCTCGGGAGGAGGCGGGGAGGCGGCGCCAGGTCGCGCGGCCTCAGGAGGCGGGAACGCCCGGAAAATGGGGGACAGATGAGCCGGTCATCTCCGGAGCGTCTTCTCGCCACGCAGGATTGATTACCGCCGGTGTTAGCTCCATCTGGGGGGAATCAAACCGTTCCGCAAACAGCGCAGCGGGGGGACCACAACCTGTCGCCTGTTGTCAGCACCTCAACTCCCCCCCCCCTCCCGTATAAACTTCTCAAGATCAAGTATGATAGAACACCAACACCTCCCCACTGACCTAACCTAGCACAAACTGTCACCTGTTGTCAGCACACACCCCCTCCCGTATAAACGTCTCAACTTTACTCTCAAGTACGATAGAACACGACCACATCACCCCCACCTCCCGTATAAACGTCTCAAGCATGATGGGACACCAACACCTCCCCACCGACCTAACCTAGAGACCTCACCTCGGCCAACCAACTCCTCTGGTATGTTTTCTGTCTATTTCGCCAATTTCTACCATTGTTCCATAGACCCGCAGACTGGAGAGCCTCAATCAGTCACTCAGTCACTCCCTTACTCACTCACTCGCGCACTCACTCACTCACTCACTCACTCGCGCACTCACTCACTCACTCACTCACTCACTCGCGCACTCACTCACTCGCGCACTCACTCACTCACACACGAACACGCACACACACACACGCACGCACACACACACGCACGCACGCACACACACACATTGTTTTGTGATTAGAAAAGATAGGGACACTCATGTTTGGCCCCACCAAATTGTATGGAGGTTTTCTTATTATCCTATATTGTTTGATTAGTGAGAGTTTTTAAGATTTATTCTCTACCCACTTTTTTCTGTAGTTTATATTTGACCATACAAAAGTCACTGTGCGTTCTGTCGTGTCAATAAAGCATGGTTAAATGGAGTTGACACATATACATTTATTCAAGAAGGAATAAAGGTTCAAACAAAGTTCAAACAAACGTAAGTGGAAGAAGAAGAGGAATGCGCCAAAACTTTAAGGAGAACAGCACCTCCCTTTAGTTGGAGCTGGACCGTGGCGATCTTTGATTCCTAAGGCATCTTAACTCCTTCAGGTGTTCTATGTTTAGAGACAACCTCTTTGGGATAGTACCCCTCCGGGTGTGAATGTACATGAGCTTGGTCCGCTGGAGATGGACCGTAGCGATCTTTACTTCCAAAGGCATCTTAAAACATCTCCTTCAGGTGTTCTATGTTTTAGAAACAACCTCGGATAGCACCCTTCCGGGTGTGCATTTACATCAGCTTGGTCCGCTGGAGATGGACCGTAGCGATCTTTAATTCCTAAGGCATCTTAACTCCTTCAGGTGTTCTATGTTTAGAGACAACCTCAGTGGGATAGTACCCCCCCCCCCCCCCTCCGGGTGTGAATTTACTTGAGCTTGGTGCGCTGGAGATGGACCGTAGCGATCTTAACTTCCAAAGGCATCTTAAGACATCTCCTTCAGGTGTTCTATGTTTTAGGAACAACCTCGGATAGCACCCCTCCGGGTGTGAATTTACATCAGCTTGGTCCGCTGGAGATGGACCGTAGCGATCTTTACTTCCCAAGGCATCTTAAGACATCTCCTTCAGGTGTTCTATGTTTTAGGAACAACCTCGGATAGCACCCTTCCGGGTGTGAATGTACATGAGCTTGGTGCGCCGGAGATGGACCGTAGCGATCTTTACTTCCCAAGGCATCTTAAGACATCTCCTTCAGGTGTTCTATGTTTTAGAAACAACCTCGGATAGCACCCTCTGGGTGTGAATTTACATGAGCTTGGCGAGCTAGCGTTACACCGTGGCGATCTCAATTTCCACCCCGTGCGAACACCGCCGTTAGGTGTGCTAAATTTGGAACGGGGTCGGTGGGGTGCAAGTCTTCTGGGTTCAAGTGTTGGATATGATTGGGAAGTACGGTTTGGCGCGCTTGGACCGCGACGGTATTTACTATAAAAAGAAAAAGCGTGAAAACACTGTCTTCCACGGTTCCACGGTCGGTCGGTGTGAGTGTTGTGGGCCGTAAAAGGTGATTTGTATAGATGCCAGAGAACCCCAATACCATGGCTAACACACACACACACACACACACACACACACACACTGACGCACACACACACATGCATACACACACACACGCAAGACACACGCAAGACACACGCACACACACACACATGCATACACACACAAGACACACGCACACACACACGCACACACACACGCACACAACAGACAGACGCACACACAACACACACAAACGCAATCACACACACACATACACACACACACGGGTATCGAACTCGGGACCTATAGATTCCGAGCCGAACACTCTCGTTCGGAGTCTGCAACGGAGGCTACCCTACCTCCCATAGTCCTGTCACTTGCGGTTACACGGGTCGGTAGCCACCATCATCCTGTCGGTTCTCAGCCCCTACCGCATCACTCAGGCAGTCTCTACCAGACTGACTATATACTCTGGCTTTGAATAGATTAGATTATAATTTGCCAAGCGAGTTTTCCTTCCTGAGGAGTTTTGGCATTGACTGACTCACCTGACCAATTTCCCGATGTTTTTTGCCGAATTCTACGTTCCTCGCACCCCGTTAGGAAGGCCTGGTGGAGGCTACCACTCGGTTGCCACTGGGCTTCACTTCAAGGCAACTAACAACACACGACGTAACAGTGGTGTCCCACTCACTAGGCGAGCAGAGAAAGTGACGTGCGGCCACAAGGAAGACATACAAGAAAGTCAATAAAAGTCGTGCAAGGTGCAGTGGTTAGCAAATAAGGGTGCAAAACGTCACTCACAAAAGTTCAATAAGTCACTAATAACTCCAAACGTCACTTACAAAGCTGCACGTACAAAGCAAGCTACAGGATTTCGTCCGTTGCAACGTTGCTTTACAAGGATTTCGTCCGCTGCGAACGAGACCTTACAGGACGCGTTCTGTCGGAGAACTCTTCAAGCAGAGGTTAGGCTCCGGCTGTGGTTTTTATCCATTTTTATCTGGCTGTCTATATTGTACCGATTTCGTTCTGTGTCGCTGACTAAAGAAAACGGTACAAAACAGAAAGTCTGATGAAAACGCGTAAAAACGTCCAAAAAAACAGCCAGTGCGTAACCTCTGCTTGGAGAGTACCGTCGGAGAACACCCCCCACCCCACCCCATTCCCCCAGGACCAGGTGCATTATAACAAGACCAGTAGAACTCCGCACCGCTGACGGAACGGACCGACCAGTAGCCAGCTCCCTGGCGCCGAGCACGTTCTGGTCTGCTTCATGCAGCCTCACGAACACAAGTTAGCGTCCAACACACTCAGCATCACACGTTCTCTAAACACTCAGTATCACACTTCCAAAACACGTACTATCACACGTCCAACACACTCAGCATCACACGTTCTAAACACTCAATATGACACTTCCAAAACACGCACTATCACACGTCCAACACACTCAGCGTCACACGTTCTAAAGCTAAAACACTCAGTATCACACTTCCAAAACACGTACTATCACACGTCCAACACGCTCAGCATCACACGTTCTTAAAACACTCAGTATCACACTTCCAAAACACGCACTAACACACTTCCAACACACTCAGCATCACACGTTCTAAACACTCAGTATCACACTTCCAAAACACGCACTATCACACGTCCAACACACTCAGCGTCACACGTTCTAAACACTCAGTAACACTCAGTATCACACTTCCAAAACACGCACTATCACACGTCCAACACACTCAGTGTCACAGACATTTCTTAAAACACTCAGTATCACACTTCCAAAACACGCACTATCACACGTCCAGCACACTCAGCGTCAAGGTGGGTTTACACCTGCGTATATTTTCAAGTGCGCGTGAGTTCCGCATGAAATTTTGTCAATACGCGGCCGAACGCCCAACATTTGGAATTTTTTTGGAATAAATCAAATTGTACGTCGAGCCCATCTGGCGTTTGAATTACGACTTCAGCGTTTTCATTTCGCATGAGATGCGTATGATTGCAACTGAAATGCGCAACAAAATTTTCCGTACTGCGAATAGATTCGTATGGGGTACGTATGTTGGGCGTTTTCCAGACGCACACAACGTCTACCGACCGCATGCCTGACGCACCTGGTGCTAACTGCATTCCAAACGCATTTCAGGTGTGTCAGAGGAACAGTTTGTGTTACATATACTTTTGTTTGCGAGCATTGCCAATAGAGTATTTTTGTTAGAGGAACCCTTTGTACTACGTATGCCTTTGTTTACAGGCAGTGCAAGTAGAACATTGACAAGTAAACAGTGAAGAGTTTTTTTATTCATTTGAGAAGCAGTAAAGCAGTGACACTGTGTTTTTACAGAAATGTGGGCCATCATTTACCTTAAGAAATTATGTGCACTGTTAAGATTGTGTTTGTTTTCACTTTGTCCTTAATGATTTCCCCTATCATCTTAGTACTTCAACTACTATAAAAGTCACACTCATACACACCACAAAACGTATTCAAGATCTTTATCAAACACGTAAATTAAACAATTATGAAACCTTACGCCCTCTTTCAAAGTTGTAATATGGCTCTATATTGCACCTTTATATCATGTGGTTCTACACACAAAAAAGTGCCATTATCAGCAAATTAAGTCAAATATCTGTTACACAAAATGGCACGTGTGTCACACAAATTGACCCAGTGCTTGAGCAGGTCCCTCTACATCTTCCCGTCCCTAGAGGCTCTGTTGGGACCAGTATGAAATTTTCATGGTGTCCTGCAAGTTGTGACCATCTTTCTATGCCCCCGGTACAAATTCGTCGGTCCTGGTCTGGATCTGCCATCTTGAGATGATTTTTTATCTTGCCGGGCTTGCGCCCGGCAAGATAATGTGGCGGATATTTTCCATGGTTCAATGGTTCAATCAATGGTTCAATGTTAACCCAGCCCTTCCAAAGGCCCTTCAAAAGGCCCTTTTCTCTTTGCCCAATTTTATGGCTTAGTTAGACAAGGGTTACATTGCAGTCCAGTATCAAAACTGTATTTTAGACGTATGTGGTCCAGCGTAAATAAATCTACGCTTTAACCCATGTTTATCATAAAGATATATCAAAAATTGCATCAGAAGGAATTTACTTTGTAATAAAGAATAATGCATACTCATTGTGGGTCAAAAAGTTGTACAATACCGGTTTATTGTGCCAATAATTCATCTGACATAGATTATGTTAATGAGGTAAATTTCCAATATCTCCCTACACTGGGGGATTATTTTAGAGGGTAAAACTTATTAATTAGTTTAGAGGGTAAAACTTCACTGGAATGGATTCATCATTCTTTAATTGTAAAAATAAAACAACGTTTATTTTTGCATTTTGCGACTTGCAGTCTATGCCATACATTTCTATACCTTTAAAACGAGGTCTTCAGAACATGTAATGGTTAGCTCAGTGGTAAAGTTTCAACTTTCTTTTTTTTTAATTTTTTTTTTACACCATTAAAGTACTAGTAAACAATACTTTTGTCTTTTGACCAGAACATGTGGGAATTTCTGTTGTAGTTCTGCATTTTTCCGCTGTTGGGATATTTGAATGAACGAACAGACATGTACATGTAGGGTATATGTCGTTCTAACTTTCATTAAAATGCCCATACAACATCTATATCACATAATTGCACGAGAAGAAACTGATTTTCTCCAAAATAATTGCATCCTGTATGACAAAAAGTTTCACTAAACATGTTCATTCTTATATTCCTGGACAAACCTCATTTGCATATTGGTGAATCTCTCCATGCGACCATATCAGATTTAGTTACTCTATTTCTATTTACATGACATTCTAATAACTAGAAAAACGTTCACACATGCAAACCTTAGCAAAATGTCAGCTTTTTTAAAGCACTTGTTCTGGTTGTTTCTGATTATTTTGATGTGATCCTCATGTTTATGAACACTGGTGAAGCGCCGAGGTACCTTTTCCTGACGAAATCCCTACTACCCGGCAAGATACAGCTTTTTTTAAAGCACTTGTTTTGTCTGGACTCAGATGCACCTTCGTATTTATTCCAACATGATCTGGAGTGCGTCGATCACGCTATCAGGACGCGTAGTATGCGCAAAGCGATTGCAGAACGCACGGTACTAAATCGTGATCTATGTGTGCATTCGTTATACGGTCGCTCATGGTGCGTTGTGTCTGCGCTGTAAGAACGCTATGTACTCGCAATACCGCGATATCCGCGTATTACTGCGTATAAAGCGCAAACATGTAGCGTCTTCATAGCGCAATTGACCGACGTGGGACCACTGTATTGCGCATCCATAACGTTTTGGGCACCAAACTGCGTACGAATGATAGTTTTGTGCATGTCCAAAACTATCAGGCGAACTGGGCGTATATTTTCGTTTGCCTGCGTTCGTGAAACTTTCTAAAAACGATTCAGATGCGATAGAGGTGCGACTTGTGCGTGCGGCCGCGTATTGAAGAAATTAGTCAAAATGTCGAAAAATGTCAAAACGGAACTCATGCGGCATGAAAATATACGCAGGTGTAAACCCACCTTCACACGTTCTTAAAACACTCATCGCACTTCCAAAACACGTACTATCACACTTCCAACACGCTCAGCATCACACGTTCTAAAGTTAAAACACTCAGTATCACACTTCCAAAACACGTACTATCACACGTCCAACACACTCAGCGTCACACGTTCTAAACACTCAGTATCACACTTCCAAAACACGCACTATCACACGTCCAACACACTCGGCATCACACGTTCTAACTGCAGTTTAAACAACTTCTGTTACATTGACATTGGCTTTACAATAGTTCAACATATCAAGCATATTACAGCATTTTCTGTCCGCTACCAAACCTGCTAAACTTCCATCATATAAAGCATATTTCACCATCTTCTACTCGCTACAAAAGCTAAACTTGTAACATAAAAAACACATTTCAGCATTTCCTACCCGCTATAAAAGCTTAAGTTTAACGTTTACCCCAACACAACGAACGTCTGACCCCACTACTACAACCTTTACCATGTTCGACTGACCAACCAGTTAGGACACGTGACCTGAAGGGCACGTGACCTCGAGGATGGGTCAAAATGGTCACAATTACAACTCTCGTACTTTTCTTTTTATTGAAATCTTGAACACAGGATCAGGCACGTGTGAAGCATCGTGTTTCCAAATATCATGTTGAAGCGGTAATGAAGCCACAATTTAAAATGAACACAGAAGCACAACTAAACAAATAACAGATATTCAAACACAAAAACATACAGCAACAATATAAGAAAAAGTTTTGCAATATTTCAGCCCTCTAAACCCTATGAGGAGCTAGCTAACAGGACGCAGTACAAAAAGCAATACTATTTTACGTCTTATACATGTTGATCTCTCTCTCTCCCTCTCTTTTCCAGGAGAACCCGTTCTTTAAGGGGGCGAAGCTGCGACACGTCGCCGCCAAGAAGTCACCGGAGTTGTCCCGCCAGAAGCGCTACTGAGGGGGGACCCGCGATGGGGGAGGGGGGCGGCTCGTCATACATCACTCCTCCTCTCGACCCTACGAGCTACAGACGTCCCGGGTTAACTTGAGTCGTTGCCACATACCGTCCCACATAACTGTCAATCACTTCTTATCTCCATAATACTGCCCGCTTTCGATTTTGGAAAGACTCCAGAAGTTTTGGCACCCGTTAGGAAGTCGTTGGAGTGGAATAGATGTATCAAAGTTAAAGACGTCATACGATACCATAATGTCGAGTCCAGTGACCTCTTAGAGGACACGTTAGGTCAACTTGAACTTGAAATGAAAGACTTCCGACGCGGCGTCATTGAAATTTCAGAGGAAACGTTCAGAAGATTTAAAGAGGCCAGTATTTTATTTATCGTAATGAGACTCGGGTGCGTGTCGGCTATGTTAGTTATGCCATAGAAATTTCCCGCTCTCACTCCAGACAAATTACCACGGATCACGATCGCACCGGAGGGTTCGGGACAGACGTCACTCTGACGCCACGGTCAAGGGTAGAACTAGCCTCTACCAGGCTGCTTTGGAGGCTCAAGAAATAGCAGAAATCAGTCTGGAAAATGTGGTGTCCATAGATTCGGTTGGCCATTTCTAATAGACTGTCGCCAAGTTCGAGAGGTCAGTCATGCACTCTCCAATTAGAGGTTAGGCTCTTTCTTGTTTCGGACGTCTTTTGGAGACATCATGAACACAAAAGGAAAAGCTAATTATAAAGACCGACAAAAACACAATAAAAAGACGTCCAAAACAAACTGGAGCCCAACCTCTGAAGAATAAGCCTTAGCTGAGATGAAAAAGCTCACACGACAAATCATAAATGATGAACGAACGGTTTGTTTATCTGCATCAAATGGCAAGACAATCATAAAATGCCAGTCGTTATGGGCTGAATCGATCATGATTTACCACAATACATTGAAAAAGTACAAAGACTGACATTTATTGTAACACCGATACAACTTAATCGATTTCACCTAATAGAACTCACCATATTTGTCCAATTTCTACTATTGCTCAACACCCTTAGCAGCCTGGTTTAGATGCAGATTTGACTGATGAGATACTAAAATGGAAAATCAGTCGCTTTCGTCATGTGTTCGTTGCTTTGTTATTACCTGTGGTCAGTGTTTGATGTAGTAAATGATATAACTAATATAAAGTATTTTATGAGAATAGAAGTTCCAAATATGCAGTATGTCCAGAACAAACTGTGACTATCAGAACGAATTGAGTATTGAGTGTCTGACAAGCGACGTATGACCATGGACGTACATCGAGAAGCCCTACCGTAGGTTTCCCTTTAATTAAAGGTCCATTATATCATGTTACGCTAGCTCACATCTATCCGTGAGGTAACCTTTATCCGTTGTATTTAACAGGGTATTAAAGAATGTCAAGTCTACTGACGGTGGTTCAAAGATATCATTTTTTTTTCAAAATATTGCGGTTTGGAAACAATATCCGACATCCCTACTTTCAAACACAACGGATATAGGTTACCCCGTGGATAAAGGTGAGCTAACGTTAACGTTTTGGCCTCGAAATTGAAAACATTCTCGAGAACAATAAGCCTTCGTGTGAATTCCGTATTTCTGGTATTCGTGAACTGTGCAAAAACAAGATTCACAAGTTAGGAAATGTGACGTTTGCCATTGGGGACTATTTGTCGAAAATAAACTTAACTGAATTCGACTTTTGCT